>NC_085861.1:38003473-38018473 GCF_034702125.1 Engraulis encrasicolus
CAGACAAGCAAACAAACAGACAAACCAACGCGACCGAAAACATTACCTCCTTGGCGGAGGTAATAATAAATGATGCTCCAGCCTTGCACTAGCCTACTTGATTTGGTTGAATTTTATCAGATGAAATATCAAAACATTCAACTTGAAGAGTTCAAAGACCGCACATTTAGCTCACCATTTTGCTGAATAAACGACACCTCACTCGGAACACTACAACCAATCAAGTCACACTGACTAAATTAAAGACCTTATTATACAATAATCTGACCCACACACACAAACAACCGATGACTGTTGTTATGAGGACTTGATGTTATAGGTCTAATAATTAACACCACCAAAAATGTTCATCTCACAACACATTGCTGATATTTCTGCCGTTTCATAATGAAAGTACCCCATAACACTACACATCTGAGGACAGATCAGTTCAAGGTAATAGGACTAAAAATAAGTTTTAGACTTTAAACACACATGCCACAAATTAAGACAAAATCACCTGTAGGGTGATAAAACACAGGAGGACACACAAACTCTTCTTGGCTACACATGCAACACATGTGAAGATACACTTATGGTACGATCACACACAACCGTTAACGCACTGCATCACATTTGACTAAATCATTCATACAGCATGTCAATTTTCTGTACAAATAATATTCAAAAGTGTCTATTTGACAACCCAGATGTGCCCACTGTGAAGACCGAGAGAAACATCATCTAAACAACAACGTGTTACAGAGCAATGTTTGACTTAAGGCGACGATATTGTGGCCAATCTTCAGATATTTTCCCTTACTTGGTTGTTAAGGTCCGTTTGTGCAACGATCATTTCGGTCGGCAAAGACTTTACATGGTCCGCGGATTTCGATTTATGAAAGGGAAACTCATGTTCAATCTAGTCGTTTGGGATGTAAACCTCACGCACTGCATGGAACACAAAACATACACAAACTGTTCCCGAAAAATCTTGCCTTGCCATAGTTGCAAAATCATTTCCGTGTGATAGCAACTGACTGTATATGCTTAAGACCCTGTCAAATTCAAACTGTCATTGTCTAGGGAAATACTCTCGCTAAAGGTGTTTGTGTTGCAATCGGTTGAGTTCAGCGCATTTGGCCTACTTGTT
Source organism: Engraulis encrasicolus (assembly GCF_034702125.1). Taxonomy (NCBI): domain Eukaryota; kingdom Metazoa; phylum Chordata; class Actinopteri; order Clupeiformes; family Engraulidae; genus Engraulis; species Engraulis encrasicolus. The sequence continues at coordinate 38,004,606 of NC_085861.1, forward strand.
ACACACATCTGACCCAACACACACAAACAACCCGATGACAGTAGCACTTTGGCAAACTGAATTCACTTTCGTGTTGTGACTCCTCTGACATTTTGAGGACAGTGAGTTCATCAATCATCTGGTTAGACATTCTGTGCGCAAATCTGATGTACACTGCATCTCCGCCTTCATAATGAAAGCAGCCGCTGCCTTTTTTAACAGTCAATGCCAATTCTCTCAGATCTCTCAAGGTAATAGGACTCTCTCTCTCTCTCTCTCTAACACTCTCTCTCTCTCTCTCTCTCTCTCTCTCTCTCTCTCTCTCTCAGACAAAATGCTGAATCGCTGTAGGTGATAAATAAAAGATTGATGCAATTTTCTGCATTTGCATGTACAATTAAGGACTGAGCTGTGGTCTTGCGCTACATCTTGCAGTAAGTCACTTTAAGTCATCTGTCACTTATGGTACGTTTAAGCCATTATTTTGGTAGTGTGCATATTCTGCATTTAGACATTTTGATATAGATTAATCTACAGATTAATGTCATAATTTTGTACAAATGAGATTATATTCAAAAAAAATGATCTATTTGACAACCCCTAACAAAGATGTGCTTATGTTTATTTGTCTTATCGATTAAAAAAAATAAAAAAAATAATGATTATTATTTATTTTTTTATTTTTTTATTTTTTTGCTGATCCGAAAAATGATCCGATCCGTGGGCTCTGAGTGGCGATCCGAACCGTGGTTATTGGGGCAATCTTCATATCAGAGGGTTGCAAATTCGAACAACACGCTTAGCAGTAGAAGGCACGTGTATTCCTACACCTTCATGTGTGACTGTAATGCTCTTAAGCAAGACACCTAAGCCCACAATGCTCCAGGGACTGTAACTACTACCCTTAACTGGAGGCTGTTTTGGATACATGTGTCAGCTAGGTGCAATGTAAGACACAGGTGTCCACTGGACAGGTTAAAGGTCAAGGTAAATGACCTGCTGCCACGGAAACACATCTCTCATCATAACAGCACTTAACCCTACGCACCCCTGCACTTACATTGTCCATACTTAAAATGTATGTCGCGCTACAACTTGTATTTGCTTGCATTCTTGCATATTAAGCTTACTGCAATATTTGTAGAAGATGCAATGGCAATGCATGTGAACTGAGAATACAAGCATGCACTGTAATACATGTAAATCATAGCTCCATTTGGGCCAACAAAACTACTGTACTTTTGCATTGTGCTATACTAGGGCTGTTGTGTACCCGGACACAGATGCTGTACCAATACAACACCTTAACTTAACACACCCACACCAGACTTAACACTTCCACATACCGTGCAAAGGCTAAGTAGCTTACACAAACCCCCTGAGGAATTTAAGTATGGCTAGTCTTGACAAACTTCTGATAGCATATTAACTATTGACATAAACTGTGGCTGTAGCTTGTCCACAATTAATCTGGCAATTTCTTTCCTCAAACTTAAATAGCTACCAGTGGGGAGAAGGTAAGAGTCCATCATCGTCTCACCAAAATGGAGCCATAAGAAATGCTTAATATTCACCGGACATCAGAGGTCGCGTTAACCGACAAATGTCCGTCATTGACGGATTTTTTTGAAGGATGATGGAAAATTCTGAAGCCTGTCCGTCATTTTGACGGATCAATATTCAAGGTGATGATAAATAAATCACAATTTTAAGTAGGCCTACACCTCTATCGAGTAGAACAAATATGCATTTCAATTAGGCATAGTTATCAGCGCAGATAATTTCATGCTACTATCGTTTGCCTTTCTCCCTCTCTCCCTGCTTGTCATACCATGCGCCGCAGCTGGGCTGTGCGGCTGGCTGCAGCAGAGCGCGCGCCTCTGCACTTGCTCAAAATAATGAATTAAAATAACTAAGACGTTGCCACCATACACGTGTGACTTCGACTTTAAGATTCAGAACTATGTGTAGACCTAGGCCTACTACATTTACCGACTATCTGATTTTCTGCCAATGACGAAGTTGTCCCTCTATCGCCCTTCATAGAAGCATTCTTTCATAACTCCTTGCTTGAAACAAATAGGCTATGCGAATAGCACGTTTGCTAGCCAGAACCTTCACGCAAAGGCAACGCAGGTCTAACGGCTTCAGGACATTAACTAATAAAAACGACGGATATTCAAGAGCCTAAATATTACCAGGCAACGCAACTTACAACTTGGCAAACGTTGCCAGAAACGGCTAACCTTCTCTCATTTCGAGCTGGTTCACCCATTATAGGCGATATATTTTTTATTCAGACAACTTTACCGCGATCCCAGAGCCAACATATAAGCTGATGGGGCTACGAAAGGAGACTGGAGGCTCCTTTTACCGTCGCTGACATTTTTCAACAAAGTTTTGCAAAATCTGGTCGTATACCTGTTGTAGGCTACAGTGCCTTTATCTAGGCCTACTGTCTGGGCTACACCTTTCTGCTTCAAGACGGCTTTCCTTTCCATCGTGCATGTGAAGTCCAACGCAGATATTATTTATATATCATTAATCAGAGCAAAACGAGTGACTGACAGCTGTTGGATAAAGCCCTGCACGCGACTTTTAAAAAAGTGCTTGTGGTGACCATAGCGCTGAACACTGAATCAGACGCGCGTCATGAGAGATATCTGCAGCTTTTTCAACAGTGCAATGAGGGAGGCAGAGAGAGAAAGTGGACAGCAAAATTGACTCCATCCTCAAAGTTGGAGAATGAATGTCGAGTGAAAGCGGGTGTATTCACAGCGGTTTACTCTCAATTGGCCGCAATTGCGCACGTGTTGTTCTCGGAGCGGGGTCGCGACCCCCCACATTGAGAAATGAGATGAGGAATTAAAAAAAATAAGCGATGACGGATTTTTTTCGACCCTGTCCGTCAAAATGACGGACTGTGAAAAAGTCTAGCGCAACCTCTGCCGGACATGAATATGAAATGGAGGAAAAAGGGATTTGAAATGCTTGGCTGGACTAGCTTTGATGCTGCATCACAGTTAGGAAGTATGAGTAGGCACTGATGGTTAAGCAATATAGGCTTGTGTTGATTCCACAATATTTTTGGGTCAATTGCTGACATACGTAAACCTACAGTATCCGTTTTCACTGATTACAATTGCAAAGTGTGTATTTTTTCTTTTCACCGTTTCCACCGTTAGTGAAACTGTACTAGGGCTGCACGATATATCGAAAATGTATCGATATCGCGATATTGCGATATCACGGCTTGCGATACATGTATTGCAAAAGTTGTGCACGTATCGCAAACAGTCTTTCCTTTTTAATAACAGGAAATTTGGTGAGAAGGTTAAAAAATGCATTAAAAAAGGTTGACATTTTAAGTTGATGCTGTATATTAGCCATGTTTTTTCCTAATAAAAAATAATGTTGGCAATAAAACATTGCTCCCAGTTGTTTTATACATGATAAAGTGTAGAATGGCAAGTAGAGAGGGAAAAATATATGTATATACTAGGTATCGCGAGTAATATCGATATCGCAGTATACAGTCATGTAACAGTCATGTACAGTCACGTGTATCGCATATTTTTCTAATATCGTGCAGCCCCAAACTGTACAGTTGTATATTGAACCATGCAATTCCATCACCAGCCAAAGTCCGATTAATTGTCAAAACTGTGCAGAGGTAATACACCCGATTTGAAATGTGAGCACTTCACAAGACAATATACGAAACAATGCAATGCATAATTCAACAATATACATTGAAACACAGTATATGAAAAAGTGAGAGCAGAACATAGAACAAAGCCTCTCTGCTAATACTCCGTCGTAGATAACTGCTGTTGCTTAAATGACTTAATCATCATAGCCGCCTGGAGGAGGTGATTGCTTTTGTTCACCATGAGCTTCAACAAACCGCACAGATGCAAGCTACAGGTGGTTGCATTTGAGGGCAGTTCAGATGGGCTTTGTCGTTCCGCAAAACAGTAGGCTTCCATCAATAACACAAAAGCGACTGAAGCCGTCAATGCATCCGTATATTCCAATTGCCTCCTCCAGGCGGCTATGTTTTTTTTCTACGAAACAGGCCAAGTCTCTTGCAGTGCCTCATCAGACTCCGAATGCTCATGACGATGTGGTGATTCTGGGCTAAGACAATGAGTATCTCATTATTTGAAAATCCAACAGAAAAGTATAACTTGATGAGTTCGTCTGTACCAGCCATTTCATTCATGCACGCAATAGCAAGTGATTAATTCCCATGCGCAATAGCAACTGCCGAAATGCGCCTAGGCAATCTATCTCAGAATTGTGAAATATTAACTCACAATTGTGTGATAGTATCTCAGATTTGTGAGATAGTAAGTCAGAATTGTGAGTTATCGTCTCACAATTCTGAGATAGTATCTCAGAATTGTGAGATCCTATCTAGCAATTGTGAGATAATATCTCAAAATTGTGACATAATTGTTTTTTTAAATTTCAAATTTGTCAGTAATACTCCGTCGCAGTTATCAATTAGCCAAAAGTCGTCAATTTATCTGGACACCATGAGTTCAGTGGCAGTTAGCCAAACAAACTCGTCAGCGTGCCCCACAAAAAGTGATTAATCATCAGATGCATCCGCTTGGGCCTTTTGTTTACAAGTAACTTAAACAAAATTTTAGCTTCCCAAGACAATGACTTTTAAAACCAGAGTTTTCTACTGTATACCACACCTGTCACAATGGTGATTCTTTTATAATCCACATTCCATGTAAACAGGATCATTTTTTTTCTTTTTCTTTGATGATAGGACAGCATGAGAGATGAACAGGAAGCAAATGGGGAGAGAGATGGGGAGGGGTCTGCAAATGACCCAGGGCGGAATTGAACCCTGGTTGTCGGTGTAGCAGGCCAGCGCCCTACTTTTAGAGCCACGGCAAGGCCAAAATATTCATTCTTAAAAATATCCACATATGTGTGACCAATGCCCTAACCTTAATAATAATGGTAGGTGTGCTTGTTATTCCAGCACCCAGATTATAACTGTTCCTGCCTTAGGTCTGTAGGCCTGCCAGGCTGGCACACATCCTTCAGAGGCAGAGGTTAGGCTACAGTACACAGGCCAAAGGCACAGTGGGTCAGTGGGTGCTGACCCAGTGGGGTATAAATGGAATATCGATGATTAACTTATGGATCGGTTGGATGGACACTGAAGCTTATACTGAAGGACTGAGGGTTTAATTTCATACCATTTGATATCACCCTCAAACAGAGGTGTGCAAAAAATGTCATGACAATAATATTGTATCGGGCCACTTCACCATACCGTATTGTGACCATTGTATTGTGATGCGTATTGGATACAGGTTAGCCTAGTCACTAGAAAGGAGTACACACACACACACACACTTCCTCTTTTACAGTATTTAGGACTGCATAATATTAGCAGTAGGCAAAGTCTAGTTGTCAGTGTCAGTAGACTATGTGTAGTTACAGATTAACACTGTTTATGAGTTCAAAGGAAGCACAACATTATAACTGCTCAGCATTCTCACAATCAATTGCTCTCCAACACAAGAACAACCATAATGCCTATCGTGTGTATGACCATGTTTCTCATATTGTGATCCCTACATCACGATATGTACTTCATCAAGATGTTATTGTCAATTCCCAGGCCTACCATCATATCAGCTGATATTTCAGCACTCTCAAACATGGACAGCGCCCTGTAAGTATAGTGCAAGTTGTGTTCCTACTGTGTACTCTGTACTTATCCAAGACACCAACCATTAACTGACCAGATCAGTAGACAAGCATAGCGAACAGGCAGCACCAGTCTGAAAATAGGCAACTTGTTGTCTGCTGATGCTGAAGACATTTCAAGGACAGTCATGGCACCTTATCAGAAACCGCAACCCAACCAGATATGCATTCAGGAAAGCAAACAAGGATCGCGAACGCAACCAGGCTCGAGGCTTTAAAGACACCCACACAGCCATGCGCACAAAAACACACATGCACATACACCTCACCAATGGAGTCAGACATTCAAAGGAAATATCACTACCACTAAGATGCCTCATCCTCCTTGGTGTGTTGACCTCTTCTTCTCTCTACATTACATTATTTTTCACATTAATATATCTCATGCCATTTTCTCTATAGCACAGTGAAGTAAGTTACCACACAGTCTTTCTCCGCAAGGACATGAAAACAATATTTTTAACCCATTTAAACCTAAGGCAAAAAACTCTGCTGAATGCCTAAGGGTGATTTCACATGAAATCAGACACTTTGGGACGACAGACACAAATCTCAATCATACTTGGTGTGCCTTTTTAGTAGCAAGGTAGCAGAACTGCATTTGTGTGAATCTGACACCAATGTTAAGGGAGAAACAGACTAGGAAAGGTTTACATATGAGGGCAGGACACTATGCATTCAGCCTTGATTATATCAGTCAGTGTAAGTCACAAACAGATGTCTGTGGTGTTGTTTGAAAGCTCTTTTCTGGCTCTACAAATTATACAAACAGCATGGAATACAACAACCCTCAGAATATTAATTATGATAAATTGAAAAATTAAAAATTGAATATAAAAAAAGAAAAAGAAAATTTAAAATGGCCAGTTCCTTGTCTAAACATAGCCTGCAATGTCATGAACCACACCTGAAATGCTGGTGTTTGGTTCTTTATTCATTTCAGAAATAATGGGACACAAATATGGCATCATACAGATTACCAAGTAATAATATGGTAATACCACCATAGTAATGTCACATGACAGCATGTCTAGCCGAATATGCAACAAAAATGGTCAGTGTCCATGGTCCCAGGTTTCAAAAACTAAGGCAGATGTTCATTTATACTACACACCAAATGATGATTTCTGAATGTTTGAACATTCCTTCTCTATGTACCTGTGCCATCCTCCCTTTACTTTAAAGAGAGAAACAATGGCTACACTCTCATTTTGTACTTCACCGATGCATTTGATGCCACAGAGTATCTTTTGTAGATAATGTATAAGTATGTCCCGTTGCAGTTACAGGTTCCACTACCAGAAGCACATCCTGATGCCAACCAGGGCCCCCAGCCCCCATTACTTCCTTGCCCCTAGAGGTGCCGTTAGCACCATTTGTTCCAGCCCAGGTAGAGTTGGACCCACCGGTGAAAACGGTCCCATTGTATGCCTCAAATTCACCCATTCACACACTGGTGGCCGTTTCTGCCACGCAGGGTACCACCCTACCACAAGGAGCAATTTGGGGTTAAGTATCTTGCTCAAGGACACATTGCTGAGATCAATCAGAGCAGGGCCCGAATCTGCAACCTCCTGGTTGCTATACAGGCTCATTTACCACTAAGCCACCTCTGCCCTAAGCCTCACAGCTATTTTTACCCAAATATGGCTCCAAATTAGCCCTTTTTGGAGTGGTGTGCCAAGTGGGCTACTCATGTCTGGTGGGCTAATCTTCTGGAATACAATATCAGTCAACATTGCATCAAGTCTACTAAGCAGACATCACAGGGACATGACACGGTGTGTCTGCCATGATTAATAAATACCTCTGATGCCTCTAGGCAGTGGCGGAACAATTGCACACGGGGCCCCAGGGCAAAACACTGACAGGGCCCCCCCCATACTGCCTGCTAAGGTCACAATAGGGCCCCCACCATCAATACGGGAGGGCCCTGGGCCCAGGGGCAAATGCCCTGCTCGCCCCTCCTATAGCTCCGCCTCTGCCTCTAGCACTAACAAGAGTAAAGCATGTAAACAATGGAGTAAACACAGCAAAGCACATGCATCTGATGACATAAGAGACACAAGGTCAGTTCAGCACATCAGCGGTGCAATGTCAACAACCCAAAGACTTCATGGCCCACTACCCAACCTAGCGAGTATTCCAAGAACCTGGCTAGCAGTAAACCAGGTTAGATTGACCTTGAGGTTATGGTAAATCATCTAATAGAAGATCCCAGAGTCCTCTTTTTTTCTTCGCTACATGACACCTGTGGACCCTCTATTAGTAGGTTTACCATTCCTGTAGTTAACTTAGCCAGGTTTATCACTTAACCTTGTTCTAGTACCCTGGCCTAGGCAGCACAACATGTAACACACACTCACACCCCATTCCTATCCAACCTGGCCTATTTCACATCCTGCCACACTCTGTGTGACAAACTACCCCCTTGTACTTCAGAGCACTACACACACACACACACACACACACACACACACACACACACACACACACACACACACACACACACACACACACACACACACGCGAAATGTCTGGGTACTGGGTCTGGGACTTACAATGCATGACTTTCTTATCTGCCTTAACGGTGTGGCAATATGACACTAATCAACCAAAAGCTCAGGAACTGCACCGGTCATATTGCTGCACAACAAAACAGCTTCAATCATCATAACAAACAAGTCTAATTCTGGATCTCAAATGGTGCACTTGTGTACTTCAGTGTTCATGTTTCAGTGTGTATGGTGTATTGGTTCAGCATTGAAACATAGTGTCCATAGTGCCCATTTGAGATTCAGTACCAGTGTGTCATTGGATGTCGGACAGACTAAGTCTAATAATCAATAAGATGTAGTATAGATCCATCTATGGCCATCTCACAGTGGATAGACACATAGCAAAAAAGACATTTGAAACAAGTTTGCAAGAAAAGAGATCATGTTGTCCTTTTGAAAATACAAATAAAAGCACTGTACATTAATACAGTTACTATAGAACTGTCAGATGCCCAAATCTAAATACCATGCAACCGTATGACATTCAAATGGCAGTCCCATAAAAATGGGTCAAAATATGGTGTGCAAATTTGTAACTGCATTGAAGTCATGCCCGATATAACTGACAGCTGACACAGACACTAACAGCCTCCACTCACCAAAATATTTACATCCAGATAACCAACAGTTGAGACATGCACCTGTAAGATCCACATCCGCAAGCTCGTTAGTAGGCCTAGTTCTATGTTTCCCCCAAAGTAAGGTCACACATTTTTGTGGTCAACTATTGGAAATTTGCATTTTCATACCGTTTAGTTCTACCCAGTGGACAGACCTCAAAGAATGAATTCTTGCCTCGGTTCATCTAAACATGTAGGTCAATCCCCATCCATGGCTAAGTAAAAAATGTAACTTCGATTCTTCGTATGACCAGAGCATAAAGAAATTGACTCGCCCAGTGTGACTAATAGTGCATGACGTTGTGTAAATTAACGAGTGCATGTAAATTAATTAAGCCAACATGACTTCCTCGCCTGATCTAGTAGCTACCTGGCGTGCACTGTGAGATCTTCAGCAACATGGTTAGCCGAGTCGCTGCTACCTCTGGCCCAGTGCCCACAGCCACCATGCAATAAAACAATCACTTGCAGTCATGTTATATCTTACTTGAGAAACTCTTATAATATTATAATATGGCAAGTTAATGGAAAATCAAATGCAGATCAATTTACACTGGCACGACCACACAGAGACGAGAACATGAACAGAGCGACAAATGCACGGCCTGGTGCGAAAAAGAGCGGCACAAACACCAACTAACTTGCCCAGTTTGAAACCAATGCACGCTCTATGACCAATAATCCACCTGCACATTCATTTGTAAATGTATCGCAATATGTTAACTTATCTGTAACAAACAGCTTCAACGTTAGCTGGCTGTGTGTAATGCGCAGCGTCACTATGAACAAACATCCAAAGTAATGTTAGCTACTTAGCTTCTCACAGCTAACGGTTAGCTTACATGCAAGCCACTTACATTTCTTGAGCCACTTCATCCAGTAGCGCACGATAACAGCGTGGTGTTTCTTGTTTTCGATGCACCAGCCACACAGTCCTTGTATTGAATCCATAGTGTTGGAAACTCCGGAAAAGCGCCGGTCCAAAGAGGCCTCAAAGCCGCCAGAGCTTCGGCCACCTCCGTGGCCACTGCTGGCCGATCCCGGGCCAGCCGCCATGTTTCCAGCGGTACAGAGACTGAAGCCTGCCTACTAGCTCTACGGCAAGCTCCTGTGAAGCGCTTGGAGAGCTCTAGTCTGCTGCGCACTCTGAGCATGTAGCTCTAGAGTAGATGCTACCAGGCGAGCAAGAACAAGCTCTTCCGAGAGGCTACACGCCCCCTAATGACAAACAAGCCAGGGCCTAAAGCGTTGTGTGGAGTTCTATCTCTGAACTCCACATAATCTACTGCTGCTCTGCTCACATTTTGCCTCTGTTAAATGGGGGGATGCGACCTATGCAATGCGAGCAAGGGCATGCTCCAGACTAATGGAACACTTCTAAATGACCACCACCATAAACTGTAGAGTGGGTTTTAAAAAAAGTCCTTCCTATTGATTGTTTCTCTTTAGTTTGGACTGTTAAATTCAGACAAAAATAACTCATTTGTTTAAAACATAGCAAGAGCGTGCCCAGTGTGTCTGCTCTTATAATAAGACTGATTGACCACAATGTAACCACAGATGAGGTTAAAAACAAATCTAACATACTTTGAAAGTACAAGCACTCACACTTTTCAACAGCAAACATATACAGTCAGTCACACACATTTGATAGGTTTTTTTTCTTTTAATGACCCTCTCCACAGTTGTTGGCTAAGGTGTATTTACATGTGTACAAAGGACCAAGGAGTGGTCAGCATTGGCATCCTCAAATTAAAAAAAGAGGGGGGAAAAAAAGGAACCAGGGGACAAGAACACAAACCAAAAACTAGACACATTTCAAATGTCTCATGAGCCTAAACATTACCTGGACAGTTGTGCCGATTAATTTCCGTTTCCTATGGAAATGCTTCCTCAGGTAATGCAAACACTTTTCACAAACCACACATTGATTGACAGTCTTGGTAGCACAGATAGTTTGTGTGCGTGAGTGAGTGTGAGTCACGTGTGTGAAGGAAGGATGGTAGAGTGGTGTTTGCATGATAAATCAACAGACGAAGCTTAAAGAGTGACAACAGTATATTCAGCAAGTACACACAGACATGTGAAGGGACTGATTAGACACTCCCATACAGCCTGACCAACATCTTGTGCAGCATCAGTTCTGTACCCAGCACTGAAGAATTGGATATACCCTACAGTCCAACACAGTAGCACAGTAAAAAAGGTAAGCCGGGTCTTATGAATCTCCATGCCCACACAGTTTCTCCCTTCCATCTCTATACACATCTTGCACACACACAGGCACACAGACGGTGTCTGTGCATTTGTCTTATTTGCGTCTCGCTCGCTGCACGAACTCCGAAAACGATGCAGACACAAAGGCTGAATGCAAATCAGGAAAACTGCATTAACAAAAGCCGAAAAAGTTTTGCATTCAGCTTGTGTGTGACTCTTTTTCTTGACACACACACACACACACACACACACACACACACACACACACACACACACACACACACACACACACACACACACACACACGCACGCACACGCACGCACACGCACGCACACACACGCACACACACCTCCCCATCTCTAGTCAGTCCATCTCTGTGTGGGGCCCCTGAGCCAGTCTCTGTAGGCCCCCTGTGGCTCCCCATGGGCCCAGTGTTCTAGAGTGTTCTAGCGTGTTCCGTGGCGCTTCCGCGTTCTCAGTCGTCGGTGCTCTCGAGCACGCTCTGGCTGAGGGCCAGGTCCCAGTACTGCTCGGTTCCGTTCTTCTTGAAGTGCTCCCGGGCCATGTTCTCCGTGGGACACTGCTTGAACTTCATGTCGCCATAGCTACGCTCCTTCACGGTTCCCTACAGATGGGGAGAGCAGATGAGGGTAGCACACAGCTAGTTAGTTGTTAAGGGCAGACAACAGACTGAATGGCTGCATAGAACAGTGAAATGGAGGTTTCTTTACATCTCTAAAGGCACTTTTCCACATACAACCCGACCCGACTGTGTCATGTCGAGCTGAGTGGTTGTCAAACTGGTTTGTGTTTCCATCACAAACCTGTTACCCGGACAATGGTTAGAGTTGTGTTTTTGACATCATCACATAGCATTACCTTGCCTAGGCTAGTTGACTTACGCAAGTCCGACAGATAGATATGTAGTGTATCAAAATAGGTAGCTATAAATAGTTGGAGCGATGTCATATTTGGATACTTAAATGTTTGATTTTTAACTTCCATTTTAATAGAGTAATAGTGTCAAACTTAAGAGAATTCCAAAACAAATGAGGGCGGGTTTCGGGCTGTGCTGTGCCGTGACATTCTTGGCCTCAGTTTATTGCTTTTCAGTTAGCCAAGTCATGGTGTGTCGAGCTGTACCGGCTAGAAAACGTGCAGTGGAAAAGGGATATGCGTGTTTGGTAGAGATATATGTTTGAGGTGTTGTATTGTAGATGTAGACATTTGTGTTTGAGGTATAGTAGGGGTATCCATATTTGAGGTGTATGGCAGAGGTGCATATCATATTGAGTGCTGGATGAGGCTGAAGACGTAAACCCTCATACGCTTAACTCAATAACAAAGTGAGTGATGTGACATACACTGCTGTCATTTTTGCGCTTGCAACTCACCTCCCACACCAAAGAGCACTTGTTCTTCTTCCTCACACCATCCTCATCCAACTCGTCAGGCGCTGGCGGGAGAGAGGAAAGGGATAAGGATTCACACAAACAAACACAAACACTACAGCAGAGGACAATGAGCTAGAGGGAGGACCTCCTATGAATGACAGAAATTACCAGCTAGTTTGGTAGAAACCGTATAATTACTAATAGACCAAAGCTAAATAGCGAGCAGTAGAGAGGTTTATTAACCTGGAAGGAAACCATAAATCTCTAGCATCATATACATTATTGTCCAGTCACCAACAGGCACCATGTTTGCTATGCAGTCACCATCCCATTTGGAGTTGCCCTTGCCCAATACTCGATAGCAGAGTAGCCACGTTTCAAATATTCATCCTTCCGCTCCAAATATTTCTCACATTCCTAGATCAGCTGCACCAGAGACACTTGATAAAGTAGAGACAATTCGAAACGGGGTCTTCCTAGGATCTATATGATGCAAGGCTCTAAAAACTGCAATCCTAGGGCAGCCATGCCCCTTTAGGAGACAAGGAGAATGAATGGAGTTCAATGGGAAAGTCGCAGCCATTTAGAAGACCTATTGATGTTGATCCTACTTCGTTGCATTGTTAACGCATGCTGCAATTTAACGCGTGCTACGACTTATCATGGTCTACCATATTAGAAATCTTTGGCTACACTCACCATCCCGTTTGGAGTTGCCCTCGTCCCACTTGATCCTGTGCAGCATCAGCCGTTTAAACTTTTTCTGGGACTTCGGACCTGAGGGAGAGGAGAATAAGGGAACAGCCGTTTTGTTAGAACAACGGTTCTCAACCTTTTTTGAAGCAATGTCCCCCTGACCACATGCCCCTACACAATAGCATGATGTTAATACAGATGAACAGAACATCCTAATAACAGTAGCAATAATATTTTTTTTCTGTATGCTATATGATGATTATACAGCTTTCTAGAATGATGCGAGAGCCTCCATTGACTTTGAATGGGCTTTTTCAACAACAGTCATTTGAGATTGAGTGACCTTCTCTCAGCTGTCTTACTCTCAACACCCTATTATTAAAATATTTTTAAAAAACATGTTATCATAAAATAGTAAAATATAATATCATCTCACCTCCCTCCACCACTACGATGTTGACATCCTTGTGCAGTACCACCGTGCCCGTCAGGTACAGCTGGTTGGCATTGGCCTCAACCTTAAACTTCTTAGCCGGGTTGCTAAGGTTACGGATCCTGCACGCAGCAATAAGGTGAGAGAGAAGAAGACGGACAGATAGACATCAACACCACAATGGGGGCACAGGCAAATGTTCACAGACACGGACACATACCCATTACT
>NC_085861.1:38023473-38028473 GCF_034702125.1 Engraulis encrasicolus
GATCACCAGCAGCCTCGGCAGCCTCCCGCATGGCCTCCATCTCATCACCAAACACGTCCTGACACACACACACACACACACACACACACACACACACACACACACACAGTTAAGGGGGATTCATACTTGTCGTGACTGGCGCTACCCTCCTTCATACTTCACTCGCGACCTCACTCGCGCCGTCACGTGACCCAAAATGACGTCACACGCCGTGGCGCGAGCTGCCGTGTCGCGACGTCGTGCACCCCACATTTTTTGTAACTTGTCGTGCGCCACCAGCGACCACGCAGGTAGGCAGACAAAGCAGGAGTTGCGAAGAGAGGCTACAACTACTGTAGGCTACAACTACTGTAGGCTACTACAGAATGGATCCTGTATCATTTTGAGGATAATAAAATGTCCTAGAGAGTTATTTTATCTTCTCTCTTAAATGTTGTTCAGTGAAACAATTGTTTACTTTGTTCAGAAGCACGTTGTGTTCAGCGATCTATTTATAAATTCTGCCGCCAGAACAATGCTCTCACATGGTCTTTGAATGATCTGGCAATGTAGGCTACAACAAAAAATATATGTTTCAATGTGGTAAGTCACAAGTCAGACGTTCAGTAGCCCTACAGCAGCCGTGTTTGGCTTTCTATTTTATACATCCGTAGAACTCACGCTGCGAGTTGCGAAAAATACTGCCGTTTCTCCCATGAACAGCAGAGGGCACTTCCGACAATGCGAGCGAAAGCGCTTTTGAAGTATGAATAGTCTGTCGCAAGTGATGACGTCATTAATGGTTCTCGCGCCACACGCGCCAAAGTGCGCACGTGAAGTATGCAGAGGCCTTTAGACACCATCACACCCACCTGGTCCCCCCCCTCTGAGCTCTCCCTCATAGCCTCCACTCCATTACCACTCACATCCTACTCACATCCTACACACACACACACACACACACACACACACACACACGTCAGAGGTGACCAATACACCATCACTCCCCCTCATCCCCTCTACTTCTCCACCTAACACATCCTACAACAGTCATGGACAAGTGCTGCTAGCAATCCAAGGGTTGTGGTTCGATTCCTGAGAGTACAGGAGAGGTAAATAATGTTCCCCCCATCCTCCTCCACGACTGAGGCACCTTGAGCATAGCAACCTCCCCATGAACACTTGTTGGACTTTCCTAGATGGACTGGCACTTTTCAGATTGGCGTCTTCATACACACACACGCCAGCCCGTCCGCACACGCCCAACGCTAACACACACACACACACACACACACACACACACACACACACACACACACACACACACACACACACACACACCTCTACTACTCACCTTGAGGTCTCGTTTGCGGTTGCGGTCGGCTCCTCCCTTGGCGCCACGAGAGTTCTTGCTCTCCTCTAAAGCCTCAAACAGACGCTCTACAAACCCCCCTGCAGACTCGTCTAGGAAGGGACGCAACTGGTCTAGAGAGAGAGAGAGAGAATGTGTGTTTGAGAGGTGGAAAGACATTGAGAGAGAGAGAGAGAATGTGTGTTTGAGAGGTAGAAAGACATTGAGAGAGGGAGAGAGAATGTGTGTTTGAGAGGTGGAAAGACATTGAGAGAGGGAGAGAGAATGTGTGTTTGAGAGGTGGAAAGACATTGACCTCTTGTCAAGGTCCTTGGCCACACACTCTTCTCCTATTATCCATCATTCCATCCATCTCTCCCAGCCTGACCTGTAGTTTTTCTCTTGTCCAGTATTATGAGACCCCCCTCCCACACACACACACCCCTTACTGGGCCTCACCTGTGGTTTTCCTCTTGTCCAGGCCTTTGCCTACGCAGTGTAGTGCGGCTGTGACGACGGTGGGCTCAGAGAAGCCCAGAACCTTCTTGACGGTGCGCTCTACCCAAGGACGCAGCTCCTCAACCTCCTTCTTAGGCAAAGACATGCTCCACAAAGCACGACCAACGCCTACGGAACAGGGGACAGAGATACATGGGTTAGTATGGACTATGAATACAATGATATGAATACAATTCATTAATCAACCAAAGGCATGCTCCAATTCCTAGTCCACATGGGAAAGAGCGGAGGCAGGGTTAATACCAGGAAGACAGGCCCTCAACCTCCCACTTAGGCAAAGGCATGCGATACGATATGACTTTATTTGCAGTTTTCACAGAAATTCGTTTTGCACATGCTCCAAGAGGCATGGCAAACGACTGGGGAACAGGGCACATACTTGGGGTAATGTGATATATGAAAACAATTCATTTACCGGACAATACATGATCCAAGAAGCGCGACCCAACGTCTTGGACAATGAAGCCGATATTTCGGTTTGCTTAGATAACAAAACACTGATCTCATCAAAGGCTGTCGCACTTCAGCTAATCGGAGAGTCGGAACCCAAACCAACAGTTTCAACACAATAAACTAAACAGCGATGAGCGATGTCAAAAACAACTCAAAGACAATGCATTAGACATGATGTCTATGTTTGGACAGGGCCCCGTCAGTAACTTTCTAGCTGCCGTAGACACACAACACCACTCTCGTGGGCTGTCACATCAAAGCGGAACAGATATCAGCGATTGTCATCGAGGTATTCCTATGATCAGTTCGGCAATGTAAACATTTGACCACGGAGAAATAAACGCATGGGTGTTCAAGTCACTGGACAACCGGTGTTTGCAAACATGATTAGCTAAAAATGATGCTAACGTTACTGCCAAGACCATCACAATAACAAGCATCCAATTAAAATATAACAGTCAAGCATCAAAAGCAACTTATTCGACAGGCCATTGCCCGTGTATGGAGGAATTATAACCAGCAGACGGCCATTGAAGCCAACAGTGAGCCGCCACAGGCCGTGATTCCGCCATCTGCAGCTCGGAAAGCTAACGTTAGCTTGCAATGCCTCCATAGGGTAACATTATGGCACAAGTAGAAAGTAAGCTAGCTTGCCAGATAAACAAGTTCAGAGAGGGGTAAATGAGCTTACCAACTGAAAGTCTAGCGTGGCTAGGGCAACAATGGGCTGTCGGTGTATCCTCTGGTGAAATATGTAAACCGTAAAAAGCTTTAATTTAAAATAGCTGATTGTGCCAAAAAATGCACCCAACTTTGCAGTCGCGCGGCGTTCCAGAAACGTTTTGGAATTGTGAAACGGAAGCGGAAATACATTTATTTAACCAACAAAAAATGTTCACAGACGCTCAAATACTGCCACCTACAGTACTGGCGATCCAGCTTCAATTGGTATTGGATGTAATAGTGTCAGAAAACACTAGCCTGATAAACCAGATTAAATGTGAGGATTGGATTGGATGCTTAATTAAAACAAAAACAAAAAACAAAAAATTAAACTAAGAAAAACTAAATGAGAAAAACTAAGAAAACACTGGTACTATGGCCTACATGCTGCAGCTTGTAGCTTTTTTTTTAAAAAAAAAGTTACAACTAAGCAAATTGTCTTTGTCCACGTTGGCTCGATAGGTTAAAGATTCCATAGGGTGCCAAAGGTAAAAGTCTAGCCTACCTGGAACTTCCAAGTTGAACTGCAAGGTGTTTGGTCTGTGGGACCTGTTTTCCGTTTTTCTCTTGAGAAAAATAGTATGAATTATTATTCTTTACAAGTGAGATTCATTGGCCTTGGATCATTTTCTGTGAGGAACATGAATGAGAAGGGAAAAAATGTGACCCTGCCTTCCTTAACACCCTCCCAGGGTGTGTTACATGACATTACACTTAACTTTATCCAAAGCAACATAGTCTACAGTTATTTAACAAGGTATTGTGTCCATGCAGCAATGTGGGTTTAGGTGCCTTGCTCAAGGGCACTTCAGCCATGGATGGAAGTGTAGGGAGCGGGAACAGTGGCTGACCAAAACCTCTGGCTGAGCCAAGTATGCGTAATAAATTAATTACACAGTTCAGCCACTAGTCGGAAGCAGAGCAGTTGATGCAGACATGCTCGAATCTGACCAAAATTGCTGGATGAATTTGATGCTGTTCATATTTTTGCTATTATTATTGAAATAATTGAGAAGGTCGTGTCACATAGTCAATCTGGGTACAAAGGAAACAAAATTTCAAAATAAATAATGACTAGGTGTTGAAAAGCCCACATGCTTATTTCACCCCTTCTTGGCAGCCATGCATGATCTGAGCTGCTCTCCCCGCCCCCTCTGTGTAGCGATGTGGGTCACGCATGGTAGTAGTAGCAGCACGCGGCACGCCTGCCCGCCCGAGGGGTGGGGAGGGGTGGGGGCAGGCAGCAGTCTCCTCCGTCTGCCCTGTGACGCATGCTCAGTCCAAAAAGCCCAGCCCCCCCCCACCTCCCACATGCATCCACCATCCACACAGCCCATCCATTCACTCTCATCTCCACCCAAAAACCCACTCTCCCCTCTCCTCCCCTATCCTTCCCTCTCCTCCCCCCTTCCCACACTCCACACTCCCACTCTGAACCCATGCCCACATGCCCATGCCATGCCCAAACCCGTCTAATCTCCTCGCTCACCCCCCCCCCACCCCTCCATAAAAACCAACCACACAGTCCACACCCAAATTCCCCTTGCGCTCCCCTTTCTGACCCTGCAGCCACACCATCCACACTGCGGTAGCATTTCATAACATCCCTACTACTCCACCACATTTCACTGTGCTGCTGCACCAGTATAATTCTGTTCTCGTACTCACACCACAGCATAACCTCTCCTCTTCTCTCTCATCCCCTCCCCTTGCCTCACTCCCCACGCTTAGACATGATAGCCATGTGTACGCATCATTGAAATTCACTTTGTGTGTTACATGTGTGTGTGTGTGTGTGTGTGTGTGTGTGTGTGTGTGTGTGTGTGTGTGTGTGTGTGTGTGTGTGTGTGTGTGTGTGTGTGTGTGTGTGTGTGTGTGTGTGTGTGTGTGTGTGTGTGTGTACTTGTGTGTGTATGTCTGCGTGCGTGCCTGCATGCATGTGCATGTGTGCATGTGCGTGTGTGTGCGTGTGCGT
>NC_085861.1:38040973-38045973 GCF_034702125.1 Engraulis encrasicolus
AAATAAAATAAACAAAAAGTAAACACACATACGCACACGCACACGCGCACGCTTACACACACACACACACAGAGTGCAAGTGGCCTGTGTCTCCATAACACAGCAGTAAAAAAAAAATCAAACCCGGCTCCCCTCATCTTCACCAACTCTCTGTGTGTCTGCTGTGCTGACTTGGTAAAGACACGGTCTGCCTGTGGGTCAGACTTCATGTTGGGCATGTGTCATTTCGCTCAATTTTTGGTGTGTCATTTTACTGAATTTTGGGTGTGTGTCATTTCACTGAGTTTTGGGGTGTATGGTACTTCTGCTTCAGTCACAGGAATCTCTCCTAAATCACAACCAGAAGAGTTTAGCAGCTCAGTACATCGATGGTGTTATTGTACATCAAAATAATGATTGTTTCCCTTAACAACACCTCGGCAACCTCCACTGTTCCAGAAAGATTTCACCTTTTTTTGTTTTCTAACATTTCTGAATATCAGGACAAATACGTACATACATACTTCAGTGTCAGGTTCCTCATTCTAAATCAGTGTGTCTCGACAACATCAATAGCATCAATGAAAAACACAAGATCAAAAAATATATCATTTGTCATGGGCCAGTATTATTTTTCGTCCACAATCAAAGCAGTCTTTTGACATCAACGTACAGCTGTTCAGCAGTGATTGTTCCCCACACAGGGCTTTCACACTCTATCTCTCTCTCTTTCTCAGTGGTTTTGCTGGTTTGGAGTATTCAAAATGGACAACACAGTAGAAAAAGAAACAAGAGAAACATGTTATGAAAAACGAAAGATGACAGCTCGTGTTTGAGTAGTCTCTTTTGAAGCATCACTGTCATGAATCACGTTCTGTAGCAAATTATGGGATGTTGAAGCACAGTCATTCTTTTAAAAAATGTGTTTGGGCACATCCGATTGGGTGGTCAAGGCACAGGTGTGCTCCAATCAGGGAGCTCCGTCTGTCGGTCTCTCTCTGCTACAGAATATCTTTTTATCAAGGAAAAAAAACAAAAGTGAGTAAAATAAAAACCAAAAATGTCTGAGACAGAATTTGTAACTGTCTGTGTGCGCAATTATGAGCGTCTTTGAGTCACAAAGACGCAGCTGCCAAATAAATAAATAGATAAATAAATAAAGAAAGGCAGATAGCTGCTAGCATTAGCATGAATAAATAAACAAACGGAAAGAAGGGGTGTCGCCGCGGTAACCAACTACTTATGGAGTGCAAAATTTCAGCTCGCAGCAGACACCCTTGGAAACCTGTGTGTGTGAGTGAATGAGTGTCGGTATGTGGGCAGGTGTGTGAGTGTGTGTGTTGTTGTAGCAGGTGTGAGAACAAGTGCTAAAATCGAATGTGTGTGTGTCTGAAAGAAGATGGAAAAGGTGTATGGGAGAGATGTTATATAACATATAGAGCGCTGTGTCTGTGTGCGTGTGGGGAGGGGGGCATGCATGCACCTGTGTATGTTATTGATAATGAAGGACAAAGGAAGATTAATGTTTCTCCTTGTGTGCATGTGTTCCCACTGTACGCAGAGATGCACATGTGGCTGATTGTGTGTGAGGGTGAGTGTGCATGTGTTTGTTTATGGCTGTGTGAGTGTCCTTCTGCACGAGCAGCATATGTGTATCTGCGCGCACATCGCCTGCATGTGTATGCGTGTGCCCGTGCACGCGGGCCCGACAGTGTGTGTATGTGTGTGCACTGTTAAGATGTTGCCTCCCTCCCCAGAAGAGCTCCGTATTCTACACTCCGTGCCAGAGACAACCACACCCCCCTCTGCCATTGGCTGCTTTTCATAGAGACAGCCAAACCCCCTTCTCCGATTGGCCGCTTCATTCCTCCTGCAGCCATGGCACTCGTTCCACCATTCTCCTTTCATCCTTTTACACGTTTCTCTTTTTTCCTTCCCCTCTTCCTCACTCCCTCTCTGCCTCCTCTCCTCTTCTCTCCTCCCCAGCCTAGCCCCCTCCTCACTGGCATTCAACACACAGCAGTGTGGTGCGGATGAACAACCAGACAGAAGAGCGGTGAGGGTAGTAGTACGCTACACATTACACGTTTGCAGTGTTCATTTAATTCACCTAGAAAGTTAAATTTAACACACTTCTGTGGAGTGTATTTGGTTCATCTCTCTTGAAGTTGAATTCAATTTGGCATCTTGTTCATGTGTAGCACGGTGAGGGTGATTCATTACGTGTAAACACACCGTAGCAGAGTGCCACCTAATACTACTACTCCTCTCTCGAAGGTTGCCATTTTGAGGGCACGTGTCTGTGATGGAATACCGTAGTGCGGTGTGTGGAATTCACACGGCCAAAACCCCATTTCAGGACCGTCAAATTCTATCAAATATTTTTTTTCTGCTTTTCTATTCCTCTTCACATGTATTTTTCTCCTCTATTTCAATTTCTCTGTTCTCTCTCCTCAACCACCACAGCAAACAGAGGCGTGCCTAACTGTACAAATACTACCCTGTCAGCCTCTGTGAGGGCCACATTTTATGATATGGTTATGTTTCTTTTTTACCCTTGTTTTCCATTTTTAACAACATCTACTTATGCAGTACCGCATCCTTTTTTTTAGTATAAATGATAAAACCTCTCAGTAGCCAACCACAATCCCTAACTCCCCACTGCAACATCACTTGCTGTGCGTAACTTGTTTTGAATGAGAGATATTAAACA
This sequence comes from Engraulis encrasicolus, assembly GCF_034702125.1. Lineage (NCBI taxonomy): Eukaryota > Metazoa > Chordata > Actinopteri > Clupeiformes > Engraulidae > Engraulis > Engraulis encrasicolus. The sequence continues at coordinate 38,043,666 of NC_085861.1, forward strand.
GGATTTGCGGTGTGTGTTTGTGTTTGGACTGCAGTGTTTGTAATTGCCAATATCAGTGTCTACTGTGTGTTTTTCAGAACAATCTAGGCAGACCTTATTTCCTACAGACAAATATGTCTCAAATGTCCAAATGAGTCTTTTCTTGTTGCATCAAAGCTTTAAAAAACACAAACAAAAAAATAACAAAGGTCTATAAAAAATCAATAGTCTTATTTCAAAAGTCTTAGTTCACTCCTTTCTTCTGCTTGTCAGTCTTTTTCTTCCTCATCCTCTCCAGACCGTTTCATCCCCCTATCTCTTCATTCGTCCACCCCATCAGTCCATACCTCTTCTCCCCGTTATTTAATCTTCTCTTCCTCTCCATCTCCTTCCACATTACCACATCCCTCTTTTCCTCATCCCTCCTCTTCTCTCCCATGACATCATCACTCTATCTCCCACTCCTCTTTTCAACTTCTGCAGAATCCCTCCATCCCCTCTCCTCTATCCCATATTATTCTATCCCTCCATACTCTCTTCTAGATCCCTCATCCCTCAATCAACCCCCCCACACACCCCTTCACCTCTATCCCTCTCCCCCATTCCTACCTCTATTTCTTTCCCCCCTGCCTCCCACTATTCCTTTCCTCTATCCCTCTTTCCCCCCATCCCTCCACTTCTCCTCTCCACATCCTTCCATCTGTAGTGCAGAGGTGCTTTTATTAGTTCAGTTCTAGAGCAGGGCAGGGCAGGGGAGGGGCGTGTCACGTCTAGTGCACAGTCTCCGCCCCCCTGGCCAAAGGCCCCGCTCTGATTGGTGGGGCCACGGGCCGGCGCCTCCTCTGACTGGGCGAGCTGCGGCATCGCGGTGATGCGGGCGGGGGTGTGGGTGGGGTGGCGGCCGGGGGCTCGCAGGGCTGCAAGAGGGGACTGGGGGGCTGTAGTGACAGCGGGGGGCTGCTGACTCCCTGCAACAGAGGGCTAGGGGGCTGCGAGCGGGCCGCGGTGGTAGACGACACACAGCTGTCCTGCATGGCCGGACTCTGCACGTCACCGTCGCTCCCTCCAGGGGGCGCCAGCATCAGCACGTAGCTGCCCTTCTCGGTCGTCGTCGGCGGGGACAGGATGGGGGACACGTGTACCCAGGTCAGGCTCGGCTCCAGCCAATGGGGAACCAGGGGGGCGAGGCTGTCCTCCTTTGCTTCCTGGTCCTGGAGCTGATGCTGAAGCGGGTGGGGATGCTCGAGGTCCAGACCGTGGTCCTGATGCTGCAGCTGCAGGTCGGGATGCGGATGCTTCTCCAGGTCCGGATCGAAGTGGTGCTGAAGCTGCTCGTCTTTCTTTGGCTCAGGGTCGTCCAGGTCAGGGTGTTGATGGAGGCCTGGATGCCCCGGGTTTGAGAGGCAGTGCTGGGTGTTCTGCTGGTGTTGCAGCCTCTGGTTGTCCGGTGCTGTGTGGGATTGGGGCTGTGAGCTGCTACTGCCACCGGTTCCCTGCTCTGCGCTCTCACACATGCCACCCCTGACCTGGAAGCGCTTGGACAGGATTGGGGACGGGGAAGACGAGTCTGTCTCTGACCAGCTTAGCCGACGCTTCTGTGAGTGAAAGAGGATTAGAGACACATTATATTTTATATGAAGGTAATAATTAAACAATATAAAATGGACAGAATTCTGTTGGGAGATGAGGAAATGATGGGTACATGATGGAAATAATATTAACATGAGAGTTGAGAGGATGCATACAGTATATTAGATCAATAGTAGGGTAGTAGTTCCTTCATTGATCCATAAGGAAATAATATTATATTACATTGCATTACATTACATTACATTATATTATATTATATAATTTCAAACAGACGATTTTGCTCTGTAGTTGGACATGTGCATGGGATATCCCAGTGAGGTTAGCATTCAAGTGTAAAAAAGTCCTGCACATCGTCCATTCCACCAGCAAACTTTAATACAACATTTTGGTCAACCGAACAAACCTGAAGAAGGCCGGATGACGTTATATCAACTATATCATTGCCATTGTGTGTGAGTGTGTGGCCTACCTTGACAGGCATGTGTAGCTGGTCCTTGTGCTTGTGTGGGGGGGTGGTGTGTCTGGGGGCGGCGGGGGCCGTCTGGGGGGTGGATGCGGGGGTGCGGCGGGCCAACAGAGGAAGAGCAGAGGAAGAGGACGATGAAGATGACGCCGCCGCAGACACCTGAGGGAACCACACCTTCAGCATCATCTCCACCTGCACCAACGTACGCAGATACTTCTCACTGGAGGGAGATAGAGAGAGAGAGAGAGAGAGAGGGAGGGGGAGACGGAGGGA
>NC_085861.1:38053473-38063473 GCF_034702125.1 Engraulis encrasicolus
GAATGTCATAGCGTTGTAACAACATAGTCTAGCAATGTCACTACTCACCTGAACACGCCCACTGTAGACTAGCCCGATTGCAGGTTTATCGGTCCCTCCGTGCTCCGAGCTGCACCGGGGACTACTGGCACGAACTCCTTCCCGTTTTCATGCGTGTCGCCTCGCCTGTCTGTGCTGAGGAGCGGGCGGCTGCTGGTTCGTTCACTTGATTTTCTTGCCACTACACTACACTACGTCCGCCGCTACGCTGCCTCTTTTTTTCACCGCTCCACTCCCTTACGCGCGACAACATGTGCATGGATACACGTGCCCAATTTAGTGCCGTCCAGACGGCGCCGCTCATTGGCTGTTGCGTTTGACAAAGGCGCCGCCCATTGGCTGACTTGCTAACCAGTGATCCGATCTGCCCCGACTGATTGGCCGGCTGTCAGTGCGCCCGTGGCCCCGCCTGCGCATGTGTCAGACGTGTGTAGTAGGGGAGGGCGACTCAACACTGTAAACACGAGAGGAGAGCGCACTGGTCGTGCACGCGCGCATGTGAAGGAATACAGTACCCTATGTCCCATCCGAGTATTGCGCCCACCGTATGCATTCTATCACACACACACACACACACATACGGTCTAGAGATGGGAGAGGAGAGAATGGTCTCTCCATCCTCAGCCCGTTCTCACTATTTCTTGGGACATCATGCAAGCGTTGGTCCTCTCTGTAAGTATAGGCCTAAAGCAATTATGAAAAATAATAAATGCATGATCTACATCCCCAGTCTCGCGTGGCTATGTTTTCTTCATGAAATCTCTTCTATTTGAGGGTATGTGTATCTTTATGCCAGACCAATGACTGCACCTGCCTGGCGCCATTCCTGACTCTCCAGTTCTGTGCCCCAGCCTCCACGTCTCTTTAGTCAAACATGTCAGGACTATGGTAGACATCATTCTATTCTATTCTATTCTATTTTATTCTATTGTCGGGACACTTATGGACTTTGTGGGTATCTCTTTCATGCAACACTCTGTGATGGAACAAGACAAGTTTATTTATCCTGTACTTAATGTTGCATAGTTTGGACTAACAAAAATGGAAATAATGAAACGCAAATACCTGAAACAGCTGAAGATATTAGACAAATGACAAGATCATATGAAATGTATCAGATATCGTTTTTTGTAGCAATATTATTTTTTATTCCAATGGCACACCTCTGACTCACCACTAGTCTCCTGTGTCCTGCCAACAACGTGCACCTCTCACTACCGACAGACTTGAGTCTCGTGCCTCTCTCCTCCCCTACTACCAAAGCGCACGCGCGTGCCGCACACACACACACACGAGCGCACACGCACAGTCTCTCATCTCGTATTGGGCTTCATAGTCTCGTGACTCTGTCCTCTCCTCTACTATCGGAAGAGTGATGAACTGCAAGCTATGACATCATCAAACGCAGTAGGACACACACACACACACACACACACACACACACACACACACACACACACACACACACACACACACACCACGTGCGCACACACGCAATCACACACACATACACACACACCCGCGCGTGCACACACACACACACACACACACACACATGCACGCAAGTGAGGAATTTTCAATATGTGGAGATAATGGATGGCGTTATGTAACATCTGTTACATCTATGTGAAGTGAGAGTTGTATGTGTGTGTGTGTGTGTGTGTGTTTGTCTGTTTGTGTGTCTGTGTGTATGTCTGTGTGTGTGTGGCATAACATTGGCAACTAACTGGCTCTGAGTACACTAATAGTTTCAGTTTCACAAGCCATTTGGCAGGTAGAGAATTTTGACTCTGTTATTTGCCCCTTGCACATCAATTGAAAAAGATTAGTTTATCAGTTACTCGATTGGTCTGATTTATTGAATGTGTTTGTGTGCGTGTGTCTGCGCGTGTGCACTTGTAAAACTTTTTTTTTTAATATATATTTTTAGGGGCTTTTTATGCCTTTATTGACAGGATAGTATGAGATGCTGACAGGAAATGAGTGGGTGAGAGAGACGGGGGAGGATTGGGAAATGACCCCGTCCGGACTTGAACTGGGGTCCCCATGGACATGCAAGCCCAAATGCGGGGGGCTTAGCGCACTGCGTCACAGCGCCCCCTCACTTGTAAAACTTGTGTGCGCGTGTGCATGAGTGTGTGCACGTGCGCCTGTGTGCGTGTGTGCGTGTGTGCGTACTTAGCATGACCAAAGTACAGTATGTTTTGCAGCTAAAAAGTGAAAGTGAAAGCCCATTGTTTCCCAACTCCAACTCCCATTGTCATTGTGACACAGCACTCCACAGCACACAAGTGAACACTGCACACTGCACACAACGAAATTGCATTTATGCCTCACCCGTGCAAGGGGGCAGCCCTCAGTGGCGCCCCGTGGGGAGCAGTGCGGTGGGACGGTACCATGCTCAGGGTACCTCAGTCATGGAGGAGGATGGGGGAGAGCAATGGTTGATTACTCCCCCCACCAACCTGGCGGGTCGGGAGTCGAACCGGCAACCTCTGGGATGCAAGTCTGACGCCCTAACCGCTCACCCATGACTGCCCTATGTCTATTATGTCTATAAATTGAAATGTCTATTAATTGAAATACAATATGGTGGACATGGAGAAGGTCCACATTTTCATGTTGCCTAAGTGCAATTTTCCCAGGGCTGTAGTACTCGAGTCCGTTTTTTTATGGACTTGGACTTGTCTCGGACTCGGTATTGTTTGGACTCGGACTTGTCTTGGACTCGGACAATGGTCATGCCAAATTAGGCTTTTGGACTCGCCGGGTCTGTCATTAAGTTTTGTTTAGAACACTGGCCATTATAGATTATAAAGTGGAGCTTGAAATCCAATAACAAACAAGTTTGTCTTCACATCCATGCCATATAGGTTATCTTCTAAGGTTCACACTATTGACATTCATCCTTTTCATTGTCAAACACTGACCGACATGTGACTCGGACTTGACTTGGACTCGAATCTTTTTGGACTCTGTCTTGTCTCGGACTCGAACCTCTTCGGACTCGGACTCGTCTCGGACTTGACTAGTACTGGTCTTGGACTTGTCTTGGACTCTACAAAGGTGGACTTGACTACAGCCCTGAATTTCCCAGTAATAATGAATACTTCGAATTTTTGGTGTGTGGCCCTGCTGTGGCCTTGCGGTAGGGCACTGGGTTACTACGCCGGCTCCGAGTCCGGCTCAGGTCATTTGATGATCCTTCCCCGTCTCTCCTCCTCTGTCCTGTCAAAAATAAAGGCAAAAAAGCCCTCAAAATATACAAAGAATTTCATGGCGGTGTAAGTATTTGAGAAAGAGGTAGCCTAACATTTGTGAATGGGCAGCATGAATTCTGGAAATAGTTGACTAATAATATTACACAATGCACCTTTAAAGTCTCCACTACTTTATTGTTAGAGGAGACCACTGCACCTGTTGACCTGAAGCCTACACATTAGTGGACAATGGCAACACCCTCTTCTCTCTCTCTCTCTCTCTCTTTCACACACACACACACACACACACACACACACACACACACACACACACACACACACACACACACACACACACACACACACACACACACACACACACACACACACACACACACACACACACACAAACCAGTTTCCAGTCCAGTGGTCTGGTGTGTACTCCCTTCCCCCCCTGCAACTGGATACATTTGCCCCACATGAATACAACATAAACATGAACTCGTTGACCTGCTTCCTCATGCCTGCCCGCACACACGCACCAGGGGCCACACAAGCACACTAATGCAAACAATGCGGTAGTTCAGTAGAGCTAGTTGGTGGGGCACTGGGTTAAGGTGTAAATCAGGGTATGACTGCTTACTTTTTTTGTATAAATTGCTATAAATGAAGTGGTCAAGATAATAGTTCATCAATGCATAATGCATAATTCTTGAACTAAAATTTTTTTAAGCCACGCCCCTTTTTAATCGCATAATGCTATCTAGAAAGCCTTTATATAGCTGTGCCATCATGTTTGGCATTGATATAGGCTTATCTAGTAGCATCTAGAGAATGTACACATTTAATCTAATAATTTGTAGTCATTTAATAGTAACAAAATCTTAAATTTGAAAAAATTACACTTAGAGGAAATAGCAATAGCTTCTGTTGAACACATAAGTGGCCTGGCACAACCTTAGCACCCTTTTCCCCTGGCACATATATGGCCTACTTTACGATACGATACGATGATACTTTATTGTCAGTTTGCACTGAAATTCAGTTTGCATCCCTGAGCAACACTCGTTAAGACGAAACAGAATACAGAAAACAGAAAAACATAGGCCTACACAATAACATCACATCACAAGACTATTGCACAGCTGACAAAACAAAAGACACAGGCCTATGTACAGGCAAACATACATACATACATACATACATATATTACATACAACCCACATAACTTGAAGATAATACCACCATGAAGTAATAAATACTACTGATTTAGCAAAAGAATAGATTGATGTATGAAAGCATGTTTAAGTCTGTTGCGGTTGAAGCGGGGCACTCTGAAACGCCTACTTGAGGGTAATGGCTGATATTCTTGGTAGAGAGTGTGTGTGATATCTGTAGAGATGCATGTGGCCAGTCGGAGCATACTTTTATTATGGGCTTCCTGGAATAGGTTTGCTATGGGCAGCCCAATGATCTTAGAGCAGATTTTAATTTGCCGTTGGAGTTTTGCTTTATCTTTTACAGAGAGGCTATTATACCAAGCTGTACTGCAGTAAAGCATAACACTCTGGATCACAGATGTAAAAAAATAAAATGATTTGGGCACTAGCAGCAAAGGATCTTAATCTTCGCAGGAAGTATATGCATTGCTGTATTTTTTTGCAAGTGAAGTTAATGTGGTCAGTCCAAGACAGATTTTGGTCAATCATAACACCCAGATATTTATAGGATGGGACTTGGCTGATGTCAGAGTCATGGATTTTTACGGGAGGTAGTTGGAGCTTGGGCGGTTTACCAAAAATTATCTCCTCTGTCTTTACTGTGTTAATAATGAGGTAGTTGTTATCACACCAATCAATTAACCAGTCCACATTGCCTTGGTACAGGGTGTGGTCCTCAGGTTGTGTGAAGAGGGTCACTAGAGTAGAGTCATCTGAATATTTGAGAAGATATTGATTTGGAACATTGGTGATACAGTCAAAAGTATACAGGGTGAACAACCTGGGGGAGCTACTTTACACTAATTTATGTTTGTCAGTCACTGTGAAGTGTGAGTCAAGGTTCAGTTTGTCCTGGCCACTTGGAATCTGTAGCCCCTGCCCTCTATGCCCTTTAGGACCAGTCATCAATCCATACAGGAAGACACCTGTCTCTCCCGTTAAACAGAATATAGAGTTTTGTGGTGATTTGTAAATTACAAAAGGGATTCTAGATGTTATTAGGTAGCCTAATAGTGAAGAGGCGTGGTTCAAGCCATTTCTAAAGAAAGAAAAGGTGCATCAGGTTGAATCATTTTAATGACGGGTTCATTTAGCCGACTATAATTTCATAACAGACATGCTTGGACATGTAGGCCTAACTGGCTTTCTATGGGTATTTTATGGGGATGGCTGATGTCATTTGATCCTTGAGCGGCACTCGTCAGAATCATAGGCCTACAGTACTACGCCACCTAAACTAGCAATATAAAAAGAACCCAAATTGTATCCATCATACCCGAGTTTACACCTTTCTCAATTCCACTAGTAGATTAGCCTATAACGGACAGTATAACCGCCAATGCAAATCACGTCATTTTCCTATGTAAACTGCCTCTTGTGCACATGTATAGTAAGCGCTACAGCAAGATTTCTGAATGAGTCCAGAGAGCCACGTCCCGTTGTCACTTTACGCCAATGAAAACCATAGGCTGCCACTACTCCCCGCCTTTCTTCTGGATGACTGACCAATGTGGAGACGACAGGGGTCAGGACTGTTGCATAACATAACGTCATGCACGTTGTATGGCTCGCCCGCTCCACCGTGCAGACGGAGGGCAAGGCGAGCCTAACGATGGAGAGCGTCGAATAATATCGAATATGATTAGCATTGAAACATCATGGCTCGGACACAGACATAGCTGTAGCCTACTGTCAAACTCGGACGAGAGAGAAAACACCCATTCTGACAACATGTGAGGACGCCGAGAAGACGCAACGGCGTAATGCCACGGTCACTGTCTGAAATGCCATGTCCAAGAATTTGTTAGGGAAAGTGACACTTAGGCCTATACTAATCTTGGCCGAGACCTGCTGTTGTGTAGCCTATTTTTTTCCAAAGTTTTCCGACATTTAACCCTACTAGAATTGAATGTAGGCTACCTCCTACAATCCCAATGCAATGTCCAATGCCACACCGTAAGTGCCATATACAGCCGTGCAAACAGTCGTCCACTCTACTGTGATGGAATTTCGAGGCTGGAGCTCGCGCGCCCTCTGCTGCCCATGCCTTCACCAATCCTACACTTGGGAAAACATGCTGTTGTCGCGAGCACATTATGTCCTGCTACATGTTTTTTCCATTATTAATTCAACCATATGATCATAACCAGCTCAACTCCCCAACCAGGTAGATCACAGGTGTCAGAAGGTAAAAGTAGAAGTACCTGTTATTCCACCTGGCCCATCAATGAGGTAGATAAGCCATGTTGTTACTGAAAAGCACCAAAAACCTACAAAAAAAAAAAAAAAAAAAAAACCTCGAATTTGATCCAATCAGTAGAATCAGCTGATCGTAAAACAGGTACAATTTTTTTGCTGTAAGCCGAATCTGAGAAAGGCTTTTTAAGCGCTGCTTTTTCATCCGACATCTCTGACCACAGGCAAGTTAATTAGCCGGTTTGAATAACACCAGTTGAAGAAATAGGCTTAGGACTAGCAGGACTTTTACTTTTTGGGCATTATGATGCCGGCCCAGGACTGGACTGGTCACCTGGTACAAATAGCATTTTCCCGCTGGCTGACTGTCCAAAGAGGCTGCTGCTGGTGTTTGTTTGTTTGTTTATTTATTTATTTATTTATTTATTTGTTTGTTTGTTTGTTTGTTTGTTTGATTGATTGATTGATTGATTGATTGATTGTTTGATTGTTATCCATATAAAGTGTGAATCGAGTCAAGCAGGATATAGTGCAAAACATCTTGTATGAGGGAGCAGTTTAAGCCAAAAAAATGCTAGTGTTTTGTTGTTGTTTTTTGTTGTTGTTTTTTTTCATGTCCCAGTTCAGCCCTACAACGGCCGCCTCTGCTATTGTATCAAACTGGAAAATGAGCTGTTGCTAGAGAAATGTCATAGGAACTCCTAGACGCTCATGTGTTCCCAAGAGTGATGCTAAACTGCAGTTAATGTAGCGGAGGCCAACTAGCAGAGTGTGGTATGGAACGACAGTAAAACCTCCCTCCCGAAGCTTCATACAGTATTGGTAGTGCAGAGCTACTGGATGGGCCCTTTAGCTCAGTGGTATCACGATGTGCCTCCCATTCCCGAAATGTTGCGTAGGAGGTGGCGAGTACAAGACCCGAGGGGTCGGACTGCACAGGAACACCTCAGTCACATAAGCAACAATCTACACACAATTTGCACTGACTGTGCAATTTTTTGTTGACTGGGCTCCTCTACTGATCTGTGGCTTGTTTGTGGCCTTTGGTGTAAGCGGCTTTGGATGAAGGTGTTTTCCAAAGTATAGTGTAATGCAATATGATGATGAAAGGTAAGCTGTGTTGCACCTGGCCAGGGCCAATCAGAAAACAGAAATGTCGGCCTTGCGAGTAGGAAAATGCCTGACACTGGACTGACTGCCATGAATACAAATCTTATTGTACTGTAGCGCTGAACTGTAGCACATCAAAGGATGATGACGGAGGCAGCAGATAAAGTTTGGGGTCTTTGGGGTAGGTTTATTGCCTACCCTTTCAAAGGCAATAGGAGGTGTCCCCCATAAAACAAAAAGCACTAAACTAAACACTAAAACAATATTCTCTACTCTCTCAGCTCTCTTCAGCTATTAAAATCTACTTGTGTCAAAGTTCGTTCCAACCCTGATCAATTACCCCACCTATTATACCCAGTGTTGTATAAAGCAGTGTTTCTCAACAGGGGTGCCAGGGCACCCTGGGGTGCCGTGGGCCCCCCTCAGGGGTGCCGCGGAAACGTGGCTGATGAATAAATGATGTTACATAATACATATTTGTCTAAATTGAAATTGATTTCATCTCCCATTTACGCACAATAAAGTAAATAGAGCCTATAGGTCACCCCAGTTAGCTGCAACTTCGAACGTAGGTCGTGTGACGTCTCCAAATGTGTTACTTTTCTAAGCTGGTGTGGTATCGGATGCGATGCCATGTTACGGCTTGTTGGTTTGGGGTGCCTTTAAATTTTTCATGAATTGAAAGGGTGCCTCGCCTTAAAAATGGTTGAGAAACACTGGTATAAAGTACTGAAATCTAATACTCAAGTAAAAGTATGGGTACTCCTCCAAAATAGGACTATTCTAAAAGTAAAAGTCACTGACTGAAATGTACTTGAGTAAAAGTCTTAAAGTATCTGAAAATTATTGTACTTAAGTATGCCAAGTACTGTAGAAAATAATGTAATCAAGTAATGTAATGAAAAGTACAAGTAAAAAGTAAACAAGGCAAATGCAGTTTGAAAGACATTTTTTGTATTTTGGTAAACTTTCAACAATTCAAAACACTTAAAAAATGTACATACAACCAATTTCAGTGTACATTTAGACCAGGTTTAGACAGAAAATAAACTTGACCACCAACGTGTGACGACCTACGCCCGGAGCCCAGGCATCATGTCCTGACTTCGTTGCAATGGGTGGGGTCAAACCACAGTTTTTTCTCTTTTCTGTAACTAGTAACTAAACTGAACATTGAAAATGTAATGGGGTAAAAGTACGCAAATTTGTTTGGAAATGTAGTGAAGTAAAAGTAAAAGTCATCAAAAAAATGTACTTGAGAAAAGTACAAAGTACTACAAAATGTACTTAAGTACAGTACTTAAGTATTTTTACTTAGTTACTATACAACACTGATTATACCCCACCTATCAATACCCATCCTATCTAATCCCTTAATTCAGTGGTTCAGTGGTCACTCGGGGTAGTGGCCATAAAAGCTTTCTATAGGCTACTATTCTATTCTATTCTATTCTATTCTATTCTATTCTATTCTATTCTATTCTATTCTATTCTATTCTTTTCTATTCTATTCTATTCTATTCTATTCTACCCTATTCTATTCTATTCTATTCTATTCTATTCTATTCTATTCAGTAGTCTAGAGTACATGCAGCCAGGCTACTCCCTCTTACTGATGCAGCACCTTCTAGTCAGGCCAGGAGCAATACAAATATTGTTTTTGAGCTCTGGAGAAATCGGGAACTCCACCCACTTTGTGTGGAAGCAATCAACTTTGAGCAGCTCCAACTGGGCTCTGGGTAGAGGCGTGTTCAAGGCAGTGACGTGGAGACATTCTATTGGGACTAAGAAAATGTTTGGTTTAAACTTCAGCACAGCCTTTTCTGGCCTCGACCAGTAGCAAGCCAAGGGAGGCGGGTTGATCAGGCAGTTTGGGAAATGTTATTCATTATCTTCTTGGTCAGAACATCTCGGTACTTGATTTCAAAGTCGACAATAATCAGGGAACTGTCTGGATGCACCTGACCTGTTGGAGGCAATATCTTCAATCCCCTCTAGAGGGCGCCCACAGCCCCATCTAAGTCTCTAAGCCCCCAATGTGTGTGGACTGCCGGGCCGCATAACTGATGTCAAGACTGCGAGAGAACAATTTTTTCTGCTCTACTAAGCCCATGGGGAGGAAGGAGGACTGGCGAGGGAGGAGAACACAGCAAACTAAATACCTTCATCAGGAGCAATTTGTGGTGATCTCTTTTATGTTACTATACATCTTCCATCTGTTGGTGTTCTATTCTC
>NC_085861.1:38065973-38078473 GCF_034702125.1 Engraulis encrasicolus
ACAGTCATTACCAAAACACAGCACTCAGTGCTCTTCCTTACTAATAACTGTAACATCTCTGTAAGTAGTACTACTATAACAAATTATACTCAGTCCCTAAAGACTGCTTAAATAGAGAGGCAAAGGGGACTTCAAGACTTCAACACATGTATTGTCGTTGACAGTAGTCAACTTAAGTTAACACCACAGACAGGACTTTAGGCATTTTCTGCTGTAACAACAACGTGATGGGGAGTTGAGATGCTTATTGTGAGAAACTTTACAGGGGAACACTTTGCCTAAATGATTATACAGACTTGTAAAATGACATAACACAGGAAACTGAAAAAGTTGGTTTCAAAGTGAATGATTAAAGTTTTGCGGTATCAGCTGCAATTGTGAGATAAATGTATTGTCTTTACCCAAAGCTATCTGTTTTCTTCACTTAATTTATTTTCTTTATTCATTTCAGATGTCCACTGGACCTATGCAGGTAACTAAAAATGTCCTCTCTTTGATCAATTTCACTATTTGGCATGTGCTTGGCTGCATATTTTATCTGGGTTTTTCTAACGTCACTTAAAGGTTTTCAGAGCCTCTGTTACAACAGTATTGTCCCCAACATGGTAATATCCATGTCTTAATCCGTTATCCATTACTTAACCCTATCCAGACCGGGGGGGGGCTAAAAGTGCCCGCACCAACTTTGATGTCGTATAACTCCTGAATGACTAAAGCTATGACTACGAAACTTTGTGACTTTTCCTAAAATGAAGTTGGCTACAATGTGATACCAAAAGATTAGGTTTATCGTCTTTGTTGTTGCCATGGCAACGGTTTTCTGACAGGTACGCCTGACCAAAAATCACTGATCTAAGTCTCATCATCATCACTTTTCATATTTTTTACATTTTCATTAGCATCAGACACCATTGTGAACATTTTAAATGGTCTGATGCACATAATAACCAAAATTGATATGCATTACCCAAGTGAGATGGAAAATACATTAAGGTGACATTTTGGGCAATAAAATCAGGAAATTACATCATAATGATGTCATAATATCCAATAATGACACCAAACTTATGTCTTGGCTGAAGATCATCCCCTCCAGGTTTGGTGGTCATACATCATTCGGTTCCCAAGTTATGAGGGGGAAAGAGCCCCCCCCCCCGGTCCCAGGAATGCCAAAAAAGCCCGGTCTGGATAGGGTTAAGACTCATAGCAATGTTGTTGTGACGTAGTTAAGCTTTTTCAGCAAAAAAGGTGGACACCGGTGATCCCCTCTGAATGAAAGGGCTATGCAATATGCACGTCTTTTGAAGTTAAAAAAAAAGTTCCTTTTCTCAGCTGAGCAACTTCATCGCCAGTTTCGTGTTATCTTTTGGGCCTAGATGAATTAGAATCTCCCCAGCTTCACATTTTATTTAGTTTCTAGGAATAGTGCTGGTCCTGTGTGTTGTGCTCCGTAAATATTGTCATCAGTGTCACCGCTTAGCGCGCTGCTATTTTGACATCCACCTGCTCATCTCTATCCACCTTTTTTGTTTCTTCTACTCATTCCTTGTCCCCATCAGTTGCTCTTTCTCTCTGCCGCACTCTTGGTCTCCCTCCCCCCCTTTCTCCTTCTCTCTCTCTCTCTCTCTCCCTCTCTCTCTCTCTCTCTCTCTCTCTCTCTCTCTCTCTCTCTCTCTCTCTCTCTCTCTCTCTCTCTCGCTCTTTTATACACACACACTCACAGACAGACACACAGACACACACACACACACACACAGTCACACACACACACACACACACACACACACACACACACACACACACACACACATTTTATTTCCAGCTCAGCAGATAGCCGTCTTGGCATCAGAAGTATGAGCAAACAGTGAAAGGCATTTGCCACACTGAGGGGTGGGGCAGACAGGCAAAGAGTGACAAAGAAAGAAGAAGAGAACGAGAGAGAGAGAGAGAGAGAGAGAGAGAGAGAGAGAGAGAGAGAGAGAGAGAGAGAGAGAGAGGGAGAGAGAGAGAGAGAAGTGAAGGAAGAAGGAGGAAGGATGAAGAAGAACGAGTGCTATGCTACTTGAGACCTACAGATGGCAGAAATTGTCTAAGAGTGTGTGTGTGTGTGTGTGTGTGTGTGTGTGTGTGTGTGTGTGTGTGTGTGTGTGTGTGTGTGTGTGTGTGTGTGTGTGTGTGTGTGTGTGTGCGTGTGTGTGTGTGAGCTTGAGTTAAACAAAAGCAATGGATGAGATAACGTCCTGAGAGGTTTGCGGAACATGGTAGCCCCTGGTACAGCTTGGCTTGTTGTGAATGTACATGTGTGTGAATGCACGTGTGTGAGTGTGTGTGCATGTGTGAAAGCATGTGCATGTGAGGGTGTCTGTGTGCTATGTGTTTGAATGCATGCATGTACGAGTGTGTGTGTGTGTGTGTGTGTGTGTGTGTGTGTGTGTGTGTGTGTGTGTGTGCGCGTGTGTGTGTGTGTGTGTGTGTGTGTGTGTGTGTGTGTGTGTGTGTGTGTGTGTGTGTGTGTGTGTGTGTGTGTGTGTGTGTGTGTGTGTGTGCGTGTGTGTGTGCGTGTGTGCGTGCGTGCGTGTGTGTGCGTGCGTGTGTTTGTTGCGTGTGCGTTGCTTAACGCTGGGATTGTGCTCTTCTCACACACTTGCTCATTATGTGGTTCAGCTACTGCGGGGTCTGTTCTGTTCTCAACTGTACCGTACGGCAGTAAGCACATGTGACTGGGATTACACGGAACCCTCTATGTGACCTGTTCCAAAGTTCTCCATTCTCTTGTTGCTGTGGTATTCTGTGCTGTGCTATGTGCGGTGGTGTGCTTGGCATACTGTGTTGTACTGTGCTGTACTTACACGACCCCTCTATACTATGCAATATGTTGAACTTCTCCCCTTTTCCATTCTGTGCTGTGATGTGATGTGCTGTGCTGTGCTGTGTTGAGGTGTGCTATGCGTACAGGTGCTGTGTTAGGTTGTGCCGTTCTGTGTACCTGTGCTGTGCCATGCCAATGCCATGCTGCCTCACTGTGCCATGCTGTGCTGTGCCATGTTGTGCCACGCCGTGCTGTGCCATGCTGTGCCCTGACGCATTATTGGGCTTTGCCACACTCTACACTTCAGTGCTTCTGCTGTCCAGCTTTTGACTATGCTGTAGTGACGGTCCACGCTTGTTTGTGGGGGCTCGCATCCGCAACCTTCCAATCACTTTAAACAATGGGGGAATAGCTAGGTGGTAGCACTGAGCTAAAGCTCCAGGCTAATAACTCAGCACTACTCACCACTTCTGTATGAGGCTCCAGGAGGGAGGTTTGCCAACATTCTACCTCCGAACTCTGTTAGTTGGTTAGCTGGTGACGGTACTTTCCCAAGCTAGTTCACCACTCTGGGCTCAGACTACAGCACCACTGAACTAAAAGTCTGTATGAGGCTTTGTGAGGGGAGGGAGTTGTGGCCGCACTCCGCTAGTTGGCATCCTTCACACTGGGGGCACTGGGGACACTGGGTCGTATCGCGCCATGTCCCTTTGCCATGCTGTGCTGCCAAGCAGTATGCACTGTGCTGTGCCACACTGTGCTGCGCCATTCTGTTCCATATTGTGACCTGACCTGAGGTATTGTGCTTTGCCATCCTATACGGTGCGCTGTAGTGCTCCACTGTCCAGGAACCTAGCCAGTTGTGCTGTGCTATGTTGTGGCTTTCCAGGACCTGGTGATGTGCTGTGCTGTGCTGTGCTGTACTCTCACTTGAAATAATGGAAAAGGAGGCCGAAAAGTTACATAAGAAGTCAGAGGCTAAAACTGGAGCAACAGGCATTTTATTTAGGATCTAGTCCATTGGAGACAATTGAAATGGACTAGGTCCGAAACATCTGTTGCTCCAGTTTTAGCCTCTGACTTTGTATGTAACTTTTCGGCTAGGCTAGAATACATCTTTCTACACAAGCCTTGTGTGTGCGTGCCTCCTTTTTCATTACTTCAAGTCTTCACTACTTTTGGGAGCGGACACACTAAGCAATACAAGGCTCAAAAGTCTAGGCGCAGACGCCAAGCTTTTTGGTTTTTCCTCGGCGCTGTAGTAGACCTACTGTGCCATGCCATGGCTGTGCTGCAGCCCTCTAATCCTGCTCTATGCCCAGAGGTGTCAGGCCCTGATTCAGAAATTTGATCCAGACAGCTGAGTCAACGCATCATAATAAGTCCTCAAGGCAGGTATAGTTCAAGTTCAAGTTGGTTTATTGTCAATTTCTTTACATGCACTGGTCATACAAAGAATTTGAAATTACATTTCTTGCTTTCCCATGCAGACATAGACTAATCTAGGTAAGGACATAGACAGTATAGACATAGACAGTACTCATACATGGACATAAGACAGTATGGACATGGACAGTGCTCATACAGACATTTAAAGTGCAAGACTGGACAACAGAAGACTTGTAGAGAACATACATTAAGAGGAGGTATTTGTTGTGCTTTTCCTAAAAGTCCTTTATAGCGTTCTGACATAGTAATAGTAGCATTTTGAAGAAAAAATAAATATCAAAATAGGTCTATCAAGTACATCAGCAGCAGTGTGTGTGTGTGTCTGTGTGTGTGTGTGTGTGTGTGTGTGTGTGTGTGTGTGTGTGTGTGTGTGTGTGTGTGTGTGTGTGTCTGTGTGTGTGTGTGTGTGTGTGTGTGTGTGTGTGTGTGTGTGTGTGTGTGTGTTTAGTGCAGGTAGAAAGTGCGGTGTGCGTCTGTGTGTGTGTCTGTGTGTATGTGTGTGTGTGTGTGTGTGTGTGTGAGTTGTGTGTCAGTGTGTGTATGTTTGGGTTTAGTGCAGAAAGTGCAGTGTGCTTGTGTGTGTGTGTGTGTGTGTGTGTGTGTGTGTGTGTGTGTGTGTGTGTATGTGTGTGTGTGTGTGTGTGTGTGTGTGTGTGTGCGTGTGCGTGTGCGTGTGCATGTGCATGTTTTGAGTTAGTGCAGGTTGAAAGTTCAGTCACAAATATAGTATAGTAGTGCAGGTGGAATGTTCAGTCGCAGATATGGTGGTGGGGATGGGGGGGGGAGGGTTGTCAGTGGCCTGGCTGGCTAGAGGCTGACAGTGGAGGGAGAGTGGGTTGAGTGTTCAGTATCTTGATTGCTTGGTGCATTGAGCTGCTTGCAAGCCTGGTGGTACGGGAACGGAGGCGCCTGTACCTCTTTCCAGAGGGCAGGAGGCTGAACAGTTTGTGTGCAGGGTGGCTTGTGTCTTTGATGATCATCAGTGCTTTCCGGGTGAGGCGTGTGGTGTAAGTGGTGTAAATGGTGTATAGCAGTTTCCCAGTGAAGTCCCCTGCAGTCAGAAGGAAACGGTGGCAGGGTTTTTTAACATACTCCTGATTTGATGTGTGACTGTGCACCTGCACTGTGCTCCTCTGCACTGACCAGTTCCTTTTCTGCCATTCCGTGCCTTGTCAACATGCTGTGCCAAGTACTCTACAGAGCTGTGCTACATTTTAACGCACTGCAATGTGACACGTTTTACAAGTATTTTCTTGTATTTCACTCCAGCACCCCTCCTTCACACCACTCATCTCTCATCTCTCACCACACAACCCTCACACCACATCAGTGTTCTCATTAAACCTCCTTCCCATCACTGACAGCACCACTAGAGTGATAGATGATGCAGTCTGCAGTGTGTGTTTCTGACCTGTCCTCTTCACATTTGGGGAATCAGCAGTCGAGGGTTCAGCAGGGTCACTCACAGAGGTTAAATAAGGGCCCCAGTAACTAATCTACCATGGCCAAAAGTATGAGGCGTGCAATTTCCATGAAGGAAACGGGGGTGTATGGCCTCCAAATAATCAGATTGATAGGTGATGTAACCCTCCCAAATAATCATCTCCATTCATATTGCTCATTTTGTTATTTGTCTTGATTATGTGTTTACCTTTATTATTACATGTACTGTGACAATTGTTGGAGTTCTAATTGAGTGAATAAATAGTGATATCCCAGATTTGGAATATAAATTGGTTGACTTGAAAAAGACAAGGACAAAGGAGATTGGAACACTCGGATACTGTTTTTGTTATTTTATAGTGTGGCAAGCATGACTGACGTTTTGACACCGTGTGTCTTCTTCCGAGTTTTTCTGAAGTGGACCAGCTCGTTTTCTATTGTCTACCGTCCTGGACAGTGCGCACCAACAAGGCTAGAGCGCAGGGGTGGTCCTAGGGGCGGATTGACTGGGCAATTGCCAGACTTGAGAGGGGGCAGCACCATCGTGAAACCCCCCCCCCCCCCCCTCAACATTGCTAACAAATATGGTTAATGGTTAAAATGGTTAAAATAGTTGTAAACATATTAAATCATTTAAAAGTGTTTCTGCTACACTATTAGGCCTACCACATTGTTGTGTAATAATAACATTACTATTAGTGGCTTTTGACAGTTATGATAAGCGTTTTTTTTGGCTAAATTTTGATGGGGGCGGGGACACAGCGAAAGGGGCAGGGCGTCTGCCTTCTTCACCTCCTATATACCAGGTTTACCTTACCTGCCTCTTCCCCACTACTGTCAGGTGCATAACAATGCACATCCAGCCTGCCAGTTGGGTCTGGCACAGCTCCCATTGGACAGGGTGGGCTCAGGCCAGGGGCTGGGGGATTGTCAGGTTTGAAGCACAGGGCAATGGGGGACAGGGGGAAACCCATGAACAATCACACGCTACTCACAACAGGTGTGGCACCAATGAACGGGGGGAGGTGGTGTTGGGTGGTGGAAATCAAAACATACTGTGCAAATACAAACATGCCGATGGAGGAGACTCAACAAAAAACATGCAAAACCCCCAAAAATAACCAAAAATGACCACAAACAAGCAACAGGACAGCGAAACAAGGAACCCTATTTAGAGAACCACCCCTCCTTCTCCCCACCCTTCTCCACCTTCCTCCAGCTTCAAGTCATCCCAAACAAAGCAAGGTGGGTGAAGGGGGGCATGACAGGACCAGCCAGGGCAGTTCAGTTGAGGGAAGGATAACCCAGAGCTTGGGGCAACCAAGAGCGGAGAGCTGGGGACATGTGGTGCGAAAGGAGAACGCTGAGCAGGCAGAGCCAGAGCTTGGGACAGACAAAGAAAGAAAGTGTGGAAAAAGTTGAAAGTGTGTTCCAGCTTGAGAGGCAGGGATAGAGACACAGAGCCCACACAGTAAAAAAGGCAGAGTTAATTCATCATTAGGGATAGTTATTAGGGGCCAATGCTTTTAGTGTTTTGTGTTTGTTTCAAAATATTATTTCAGAGACGAGACCACAATTTAGATGGGGTGGCCCATCGATGCATCCTTAATATACAGTGGACTGAGCCCATCATAATTGTAGTATGGGGGTGGGGGTGAATTTACACTTTTTTTTTACTTTGGAGTGAAGGGCTGAGACAGGCAGGGGCAGAGATGTCGGAGAGCTTGGGACAGAGAGCCTGTACACAGTAAAAATCCCAGTGTTATACGCGTTGAAATGAACCACATAACATTTGGTCCCACTCAAAAATACCCCATGAGTTTCATGGAGAGGATCTACGTAAAGCAAAGTCATTTTCAAACGGATAGATCTGAGTTTAAGCAAATTCGCTGATGTTGGTCATATGCTGCCAACCTATAGGTAATGTGTATGTAATGCATCGTCATTCACTCGCTCCTTCTTCTCTTCCACCATGCTTTGATTGGATAGGTTGGTACGTCACCGATGAGGCCTCGGCCAAGAGCATCAGACTGAGACATAAAGTATAGGATATGATCATTGAGTGGAAGCCTATAGATGGCAGGAACAGACAGGCATACTGGGACATACAGTAGAGACAACGGTGGACCCTGGGAAACAGCTGGGTCAGACGGGCCAAAGTCAAGGCCAGATGGGTAAACGGGGTCACTAGAACCGATTGCGTTACATCACATACCAACAGTTCTGTGTGCAGTTAAGTCGCTTCTCATAAAATACACATATAGAGCAGTGCTATGCAAAGTTTGCATCGCAATCACTACCATCAGGCTTTAGTGTCTGTGGCAGACCAGCTGGCCACATAGCCTCTCAAGGGGTCAATCTGGGAACAGAAACTGGGAGTGAACAGGTAGTGGGGACATGTAACATAACAGAAGTGAACTGGAATAAACTGAAATCGCTCACAAAAAAATGTGTTGTGACAATCGTTGGCAGCCAGACAAAAAGGACAAACATTGGCAGCTAGACACAGACAGAAGAGGCACATAAGAGAGACTTCAGCAGACAAGCGGTATGACAATAGACAAAGGAAATAAACATGCTTAAATACGCAGAGCTAAAACACACAGAGACTCATCAAAACACTACAGAACACAGGGTAGGGCAGACAAAAACAGGACACAGGGTGAACCCAAACGGGGAAACAAATAGACATTGAGGGAAGGAGACACATTAGCACATAACGCAGGTGAATGTGCCAGGGAGACAAGAAGTAAGCCTACAGGTTGACAGGGAACAGAAGGCCATCAAAGACAATGTCTTGGTTTTATTTCAGTGTCCATTTGCTTCAGTGTCCATGGGTATGGAACAGCCTACGTAGTTCTATGGTAGTCTGTCATGGTGTTCAAAGTTCAACAGTAGACACGTTGCCTTGAGTGTAGTCGCCTGCAAACGTTTTAAATATATGAAATCATCAAACAATAACAAATAAAGATAAAGATAGAGAAAGACTTCACTTGTAACACAACTTACTTCTCAAACATTTGTATTTAAGCCATGTTAACCAGACCAAAAGCATTTCTGGGAGCCTCCACCATCACATGCAGTATTCTCGTAAACAGTAACACTTCATTTGACGTGATCTACATAAGGGTATCATGTAACCGTTTTCAGATTGACATGAATCAAGTCAGGGACATTTATGACACACATTATTGATGATGTGGATGTTGGAACGGTGGTTTCACTGTGTGCCTTGTCTGTCGTGTGCTCACTGAAATTTGGGGCAGCGTGTGAGAGGTAGAGGGGCAGCCATGGGAGAATGTGCGCCTCTGTTGTCATGGGGATTACCGCAGCAACAGCAGGGGATCTGTGGGACAAAGTTTTTTCCTCTTTCTTTTTTCTCTTTTGGGGGGTGGCTGAAGGGGTCGGACCGACTACCATAGAGCGTCCCACACTCCTCTACCCATCCCCACGCTTTCTCTACCTCCCTCATGATCTGTCTCCATGTCTTTCTTTCTATCTCGCTGTCTGTGTTCTTTTTGTCCCTCTCTTTCTCTGTTGCTTGTGCTATGACTCTCACTCTCTTTCCCCCTCTCTCTCTCTTTCTCTCACTTTCTCTGTCTCATTCTTCCTTTGTCTCTCCTGCTATCCCTCCCACACTCTTCCCTTTTTTCCCCCTCTTCCCACTTTCCCTCTTTTTGTTTGAGTGTCAAGTTCATATGCATCACGGCTGCCCAGAGCATGTGATCATCACCTGAGATAAAACGAACCCTCAATGCCCCACTGAATCTCCAGCATGCATGGGTTGCTACTGGCCCTCTCTTTGTTTGTTATTCCATAATAATACAATTGTTTAATATCAGTATGTTATCATAATTATCATAACAGTAAGTTATTCTACCATGGAAATGTAAAGCTCTCTCTCTCCTCTCTCTCTCACGTATGCACCGACACACACACACACACACACACACACACACACACACACACACACACACACACACACACACACACACACACACACCCTTTCAGTAACTGTCTGCCTGTTAACTTTATAGCACAATACCTTTTCCATCATTCCTACTCTTTTTCGCTCTAGTCTTTATTCTCCTTTCATTTTCTCTTTCTCTTTGTCGTCTTTATTCTCTCCGTTCCTTTCTGTCTCCATCAAACTCCCCTCATCTCTACAAGGGCCCGCCTTTTCTCTTTACAATCCAATTATTTTGGGGGGCTTTGTGTGTGTGTGTGTGTGTGTGTGTGTGTGTGTGTGTGTGTGTGTGTGTGTGTGTGTGTGTGTGTGTGTGTGTGTGTGTGTGTGTGTGTGTGTGTGTGTGTGTGTGTGTGTGTGTGTGTGTGTGTGTGTGTGTGTGTGTGTGTGTGTGTGTCCTCATTAGCTATGCATGACTGAACTCTGAGCTAATGTTGCTGTATAGAACTCTCGTGCATTTCTCTCTCTTTCTCTCTCTCTCTCTCTCTCTCTCTCTCTCTCTCTCTCTCTCTCTCTCTCTCTCTCTCTCTCTCTCTCTCTCTCTCTCTCTCTCTCTCTCTCTCTCTCTTTCTCTCTCTCACACACACACACCCACGCAAGCACATACGCACTGACAAGCGGCAGAATAGACCCCTTAATCCTTCCCCAATCTTAAATGACAAGTGTCTACTTCTACACTGAGAATGAGAATGAAAATAATTGACCATTAAGTTCAGTATTTCCTGTTCCTACCCTAGCAATCTAGATCTAGTAAACAGTATCTAGTAAACAGCATACAATCACATGGTCGATACGACACCATGGATAAGACACTGGTATAGGCTACAGCTACGATAAATCAATGTTACTATGAAAGCATTTAGCTAGTATTATTACACTTTTACACTGCTGTTTACTACGAGTTAACGACCCATTTTGCTCCTACTGTAATCTGGTTCGTTTAGGTGTTCAGTTAGCTTTAAATATGTAGGCTATGTCTGGAGAGCCGGTTTTACCAATTACTAGGCAATGGCCTAGTGCCCCACCAAGTTTGCCCTCTGTGTGGGGCTCCCAAAAAGTCACACCATTGTAAATACTAGCAAGAAATAATACAGAAGGGTCCCATATCTGTAGTTTGCCTAGGGCAAGGACCACCAAATGTGTTGTACCATTGCTGTATGTCTTACTTGCTTTTTTTGTCCTACAACTTACTAACATTTGCAGTGTACTTAGAGAGTAGTGGTGTGGATCGGCACTGCCCTCACGATCCGATTCGATCACGATTCGGAAGGTAGCGATTCAATTCGATTCCATTCTATGCGATCCGATCCGATCCGATTCAATTCTATAATGCATTGCAATGTATTACATTTCAACTGAAAGCAAAGCAAATGTTTAATCAGTCATGATGAGGCAATACAAGTACTGAGCAACAATTTATTGGCTGTTTTCTGTATCAGTCTGTATCAGTCTGTATCAGTCTTGCAATGAAATGGTTTTGAAATGGTTGCATTTAATTTAACATTAATTTGCTCCCGAAATAAACATGGAAGTAATTGAAACTTAAAAAAATTGCCGGATCGATTCTGGAAATTGCCGGATCGATTCTGGATCGTCCATGCCCCGCATTGGATTGCATCGCCGAATCGATCATTGTTGACACCACTACTTAGAGAGTGGAATTTAAAACTCTTCTAGCTGGTCTTACTCCCTTGAATTAAAGTTTTCATTACACAGCGGACGGAGAAACACAAAGCACAGTTACCATTTTGACGCAGTTCACCATTGTTTCACACTGTTGTCTATTACATACCTTTCATTCTTACACCATTTTTACGTGTAAGGCAAGGCACAGCAAGTTTATTTGTATAGCGCATTTCATACACTGATGCAATTCAATGTGCTTCACAAAAAATACAAGTAAAAAGAAAGGAAACAACAAAGAAAGGAAACAATAAGTGTTGTCAGTATAAGTCCATTGGTCGGTCAGTCTGTTGGATGGACAATATTCTAGGTTTGCACGCAATGTGGGAATTTTGACTTCGTTGTTTATTTTAGATTAGCTTGAAAATCAGAATGCTTTGGTGCAATTGTTGTTGATTCCCCTTACTTCCAAAGAAAATACACATAAACAAAAAAGCAATTTATGAAATCAATGAAAGTACAGGAAATGTAATACAGTGACGTTGAAAATGTCCTATTCCCATGCTGAGAACAAACAACAAAGACAATGTGTTTGCAAACTGATTGCCAGTTTTCGACAGTAGACGTCAAAAAGGTGCTCTGGTGCTTTCATACTGCTGTGAGTAGATTCTAAAAGATGGAAATAGATGTTTCTGTTTGGTTGCCCTATCTAAAGCAATGGAATTTGTACTATTTAAAGGACACTTGAGTGAACTGTTAAGCCTAGCACTATGGCTCTCTGTAAGTCACAGCAATGTTGTTATGATGTAGTTAAGCATTTTCAGCAAGTGAATAGGGTCGCCGGCGACCCCTGCTGCAGTAAGAGGCTACGGATGTCAATGCAACAGGAAAGCGTAAATGCAAGTGCAAGACATAGCTTTTCCTCTTCTGATGATGAGGACTTTGTGAGCCTCAGTTTCAAAGCATGGATCATAGCAACCGATAAAAACTGTCGCAATGCTTGCACAAAGTTGTGTCTCCTGAACTACGACACCTCCGTTAACATGCTTTACATGCTTGTGTCCATCAAGGTATGATGGTTGGCATGTCTGATGGGACAGTCACAGTGGGCGCTTGCGTGATCTATCAAAAGCATTAAAAAGTTCGGTTTTTTACTTTTTGACGGAAGCAGCGCATTCCACACAAAAATAGCAGAGCCATGATTTAGAA
>NC_085861.1:38083473-38088473 GCF_034702125.1 Engraulis encrasicolus
GATTTTTATGAAATTTAGTGGGATGATTGGTCATGACCCAAGGAACAATCGATTACTTTTTGGGAGTGATTGGGTCAAAGGTCAAGGTCAAGGTAACAAAAAGGTCAAACTCAGAAAGAACTGAGCCGATTTTTATGAAATTCAGTGGGATGATTGGCCATGACCCAAGGAACAATCGATTAGTTTTTGGGAGTGATTGGGTCAAAGGTCAAAGGTCCAGGCCAAGGTCACGAAAAGGTCAAAAACGTAAATTGAGCCGATTTTTATGAAATTTAGTGGGATGATTGGTCATGACCCAGGGAACAATCAATTACTTTTTGGGAGTGATTGGGTCAAAGGTCAAGGTCAAGGTCACGAAAAGGTCAAAACGTAAATTGAGCCGATTTTTAGAACATTTAGTGGGATGATTGGTCATGACCCAAGGAACAACCGATTACTTTTTGGGAGTGATTGGGTCAAAGGTCAAGGTCAAGGTCACAAAAAGGTCAAAAACGTTTTTCTTTGCCAAGCACTATATGCCAGAAGAACGTGTGCATGCTGAATTGAATAAGAGGTCAAGACTGGGCCAAAAATGTAATATTACGATATTCCGGTCCGGTTTAAATGAAACTAACACCAAAATTTGGAGAATGTTATGCCCCACATTTTGAAGATGGCAAGAAAAAAATAAGTGGCGTAGGCGAAGGTTTGCGCTCTACCGAGTGCCCATTCTAGTTTATCCTGTTTTCTCTGTCATACCATGTTGTTCCCCATCCCTCCATGTCTCCATCTCTCCATCTCTTCTTCTCTCTCTGTCTCTCTCTCTCTCTCTCTCTCTCTCTCTCTCTCTCTCTCTCTCTCTCTCTCTCTCTCTCTCTCTCTCTCTATTCCTATATCCCCTGCCCCCTTCCTCTTTCCCAATCTCTCCATTCTTTCTACCCGTGTGTGAAATCTCATGACTCAGCAACGTCTGTCCCGATATCTCCATGTCTGGCTGTCTGCTGTTGCTCTTGTTTGTTTCTCTCAGTTTGACTTGTCTGTCTATAATCTCTCCTTTCTTAGAGGCCACACTCTTTTATACCATCTGTCAATCTCTTTCTTCTCCTCTGTTTTACACTCTCTCTCTGTTTCTTTCTCTTCCACTTTCTTATCCTCTATATATTTCTCTCTAGTCCCCTCCCTCTGTCTCTCTCTCATCTGCTCTGTTTGTCTTATCCCCTCTCATTCTCTCTCTGTCCCTCTTGTCTTCTCTCTTCTTCACTCTTCCACTCTCTCATCCTCTCTTTTTTCCTCTCTTACCCTTTCCCTTCTTCTCTTTTGTTTCAGCCCTTGCTTCTCTCCCTCTTTCTTTCCTTTCAGCTTTTCTGTAAACGAATAAAACATTGCCCATTCATTGGGGATTTGCAGATTAGACTCTAACACAAACACAGACACAGAAACACACACACACACACACACACACACACACACACACACACACACACACACACACACACACACACACACACACACACACACACACACACACACACACACACACGCTCGCGTCACACACACACATTGAGACCAGACTACAAAACCAACACATTGTGACTCCATGAGCACTGGCACAAACGCACGTAGAGACACATACATACTGGCAGACACATGAGCACACACAGGCCCGAACTCATACACACTCCAGGTCCACTGACAGGGTGGTGGGGGTGACATTCCGATAGTTTTGTGGCCGAGCCAAGGCTGTCAGTGGATGACACAGGTGAAATCTAACTCTAACTGTACTGCCTGTGTACACAACTTTCCACGTACACACACACACATGCACACACGCACGCACACACACTCACACTCACACACACACACGTGCACGCACACACACACACACACACACACACACACACACACACACACACACACACAGGCCCGTTTCTAGGATTTTGGGGGCCCTAGGCAAAGGGGTTGTCGGGGCCCTAGGTTTTTGTTTTTGTAAAGGGGGGGGGCACCTGACAGGGTAGCCACGGCGCCAGAACTTCTGTTTCGGGTTTCGGAGGGGCCAGACAATTTTTGGATGGCACTTCAGTCATTGTCACATAGCCTACCATTACAACACAATGTCACAGAAACCATAGAAATCTAATGGAACAAACAAGAAGTCACCTTATAGACAGTGTTGTGGCAGGGCAACACATGCATGAAGGGCAATGCATACACCAGCATGTCCTGTGAGGAAATGCAATCTAGTATGATAACTAGTCCCTACAGTTCATTTTATGAAACTTTATGAAGAAAGACCTGGGCAAATATAGCCCATTCCATTCAGTAGGCTCCGCTCATGAAGTAGGCTAATTGAATGTTCAGTATGCCTATAGGCTATGGCCCAATCAGATTTTTTGACCCTACCACGAAAATCATGATCTGCATTGCCAATCACAAATAAAGAAAGGTCTAATCTTTCCAACCACTTTTAAAATCTAACCAAGGGTGCTCCATTTGTGCAAAACCAACTATTGACTCATAAAACAATAGGCCTAGTCCAGAAACTCAAGGCTGAAAAACGAATGAGCAGCACGGGGGGTTTGGGGGGATGTGATAGCCAATTGGTAGCAAGAATTCTAACCAGGGGGGGTCTCCCCGACGAGATTTTTTTTTCGTATTGCATCCACCACGCATTTGAAAATACAATCCAAAGTTGTTAGTAATACCGCAGCACACACAAATAGGCTACTCTGTAGCGACCCAGGATCACTGAACAACCACCTACGTTACTCCGTGGTTGACAGCTGTGTCAATTATAGGGGACCAATACCCCGGTGCCCTTACCTTGAGTTGTCTTGACCGCAGAATGTATCCCAACCTCTCTCTAATCCACAAGTTTCCAGAATCATGGTCCCAAATTCCAATGTGTAATCCATGTAATAGCAAGAAAGTGGGCTACAATGTAGGCTAGCTATCCCAGCGCACTTGTGTGACTCGTGTTATCCGAAATATTGGTCATATGCATATGCATATGCACATTGTTCATTCGTTTCTTCTTGCGTTTGTCCACATTCAAAACAGTTCCGTGTTGCGTTATGCGTTATGCAGATGCGTTATGGAACAATCGACGTTTGCCCAGTGCTTGTTACAGCACATGGATAATCCTTCACATAACATAACACTGTCGCCTAAATGAAGCATCTCGCTGTCTGTGCGATGTCAACTGGCCTGGGACAGTTTGGTTGCAGTACAGAGAGTAGCCTAATATGTCGCCTTCAAGATTACCTTTTATTTTAAAAGCAACTGTCTTGAGCCAAAAATGTAATATAAACTGGCGTCTGCGCAACATCCAGTGAGAGATTATGTAGCTTCATCTTCAGTTTGTATTTGCGCTGAATTTGACGGTTGAACAAATTGGAAGGGGGGCCCCCTCGAGATAGGGGTACTTTGACTACATTTGTCGTTGCACCTTTTGGCAATTGACATTTTCACGTCGCTGTCGCTGATGCAAACCTATTGGAAGGGGGGCCCCCTCGAGCAGGGGGGCATTAGGGAGGCGCTGTTGCTTCCCTCGCAGCAGAGCCCTTCATAAAGATGGCATTGCCTTATTATAAAGCTATTTCAAATCGTCGTTGCTGTTGGGTCCATAACCTGTCGTCCTTGGGGGCCCCACCTACTCGGGGGCCCTAGGCAACTGCCTACATTGCGTACCTTAACGCAACGGGCCTGCACACACACACACACACACACACACACACACACACACACACACACACACACACACATTGTTTGCGTTGTTTGTGTTGTTTGTTTCCTCATCTCCACATAACCCACTATAAGCACTTTAGTAAACACACACATACACTCTCTCTCTCTCCCTCTCTCTCTCTCTCTCTGCCTCATAAACACACACACACACACAGACACACAGACACACAGACACACACACACACACACACACACACACACACACACACACACACACACACACACACACACACACACACACACACACACACACACACACACACACACATGTGAAGTCTGTAACTCCTCTTTTGTTCTTGTGTCCACAGCTCCACATAGTGCACTATAACTCGGAGCTGTATGAGAACTTCTCCATGGCGGTGACCAAGAGAGATGGCTTGGCAGTGCTGGGAGTGCTCATGGAGGTCTGTTTACACACACACACACACACACACACGCACACACACACACACACACACACACACACACACACACACACACACACACACACACACACACACACACACAAAAACACACACACACACACACACACACACACACACACACACACACACACACACACACACACGCACGCGCACGCACGCACGCACGCACGCACACGCACGCACACACACAGGCATGCACACGCATGCACGCACGCACACACACAGGCACGCATGAACACACACGCACACACACACACACATGCATGCATACTGATGACCAGTCGAACACACAGGTACAAACCAATAGACTTATCAATAACGAACCTCTACATAATATACTGTATAAATGTGAACCAATAGGGCCTCACTGATGTAGCATCACCAAATGAATGTTCATGTTTCCTCTGTTTTGTTTTACTTTATTATACTATGAGAGGATTTCACAACTTCATTCCCATCAAGTAATATAGTAGTCATAGGCCCAATAGGTAATATCGTCACTCCAGTTCTAAAGTCTCATGTAGTGTGTTTGTCTGAGTCATGTCTGTTGATTTGTCCCAACTCGGATGAGTTTTGATGCTTGATCTATGTTGCTATGGCGACTGCTGATGTCTGACCTAACCCGTGTCTGACAGGTGGGAGAGGAGACCAATGAGGGCTATGGTAGCATCGTCAACTACCTGAGCAGGATACGCCACGCAGGTGCGTCACTGTAGCCATGGCAACAGCATTGGTAACAAATTGCCGTCACCCTTACAGATCCCATCACTTACTGCGGCACACAAAGCAGTGTTAATTCAGCACTTAGAGTGTCAATTTAAGACCCTCTAGTCTAGAGTGTTTTTTGGTGCC
>NC_085861.1:38093473-38098473 GCF_034702125.1 Engraulis encrasicolus
TCTAAATAAATACACATTTCAACATTAAATATGGTTATTAAATAATGTATCATACACATATGGACATAAAGACTGAGTACTGACTTATAGGCCTATTTTATAATGACAAAAAAACGAATATAAAGTCATCAAAAAATGTCGAGATATTCCTGCTGGACAGCAACGATATTATGTTTGTAATATGTGTATGACTACATTGTTGTTTATACAGTATGATCTCTATGTGCTTTGTGTGTACATGGCTAATGGTACTTTCAATTGTTTTTCAGCTGGAGTCAAGATTTACACTAAAGGTACATGTTTATTGCCATTTTGCAATTTGCAATATTCATCCAGCTTTCACAGAAAACATGCATTATTTCAATTTATACTTCTTATTTGTTTAGCTTTCTTCCATGCTGTCTGAGGCAAGGTGCACACTATAATGTCCTCTCTTGCTCTAACACCTGTCTCTGTCTGTCTGTCTATCTATCTGTCTGTCTGTCTCTGTCTCTCTATCCCTCTCTCTCCCTCCCCTCAGGTGAAATCGCTGCCATAGTGATAGGCTGTCTATGTGGCTGTGTGGGTCTGGCAGTGGTGATTCGCTTCGTGGTGAAAACCATACGGTACGTATACTACTGCCTCTCTCCCCATACACTCAGCTATTACACTATATAATACACATACTGTAAAATATATCACCAGGGCTTTACATCAACACACGCAAACTGGCCAAATGCAGGTAAAAATTTGGCCGATAGAAAACACCAAGCTACTAGCCAGATTTGAGCCATTAGTGAGTGTGTGTTTGGCTAGTAAGCTTAACATCTGCAAGCCATTTTGGCTGGTGATGAAAAAAATAATTTAGAGCCATATCACAAATATAAAGTGAAGACTATGTGATACAAGCTCCTCTCTCCTAGCCTGGCTGACGACGACTACTTGGTGTTGCGGCACACTTATGCCTTGTCCAAATCAATATAGCGACCTATGCTGCCTGGTAGTGGAGGTAGCAGAAGAAGTTTCGCCTTGAATTTTCTGTATTCTGCTGTATTATATATATTTATATAACTGCTCTGGCTTGACAGCCTGGGACATTCAGAGTTATGAACATTCCGATTGGTTTTCGCCGAACCGCGTCATTGCTCATTACCATAATATTATGGTACCATAATGTTATTCGCTGTGGTCACGCTGGTCGCGTGCCCACCATACAGAAATAATGACTTCCGTCGCTCAGTTAGCGCATAGGTCGCTCTTGGTGTGAACAAGGCATTTGGATGGGCGGACCCAGGCTACCTCTCTCCCCCTTTTGCTCTTCTCCACTTCACGTGGACACTGTCCTATATCCACTCTTGTGCCCAGCCCCAGACACTGACATTACCCAACTGCTCACCATAACTTAATGACTGTATACACATCACTGTCTTCATACGAATGGAGGCCAACCGTTCAATCAGTTGTTTTCTCATTTCAATGATTGTTTTAATGTGATTTCAATGTAAATTGTTCAACGTTAATCCTGATTTTTAATTCATTCTTTGAGGTTTTGTGATTCATGCTCTATGATTTTGCCGTTGATCACATTACAATTGTGTTCTGTTCTGTCTGTTCTGGTCTGTTGATTGTATGTGTTGGTCATGTGATCCCATTACCCGTTTCCTGGTCACATGATCTCATTTCCTGGTCACGTGATGCCGTGCCCTGGTCACGTGACCTCATTTCCTGGTCACGTGATGTCGTTTCCCGGTCACGTGATCTCCTTTCCTGGTCATGTGATGCTGTGTCCCGGTCACACGACAGCTCCACGTCCAGCTGGGACGTCCTGCCGACTGTCAGGCCGGCGCCCCCGTCCAGGTCCTCCTCTGATTCATGACCTTTGACCCTTAATCCAAACAAACACTAACACCAACGTTAACAACAATAGCACCTATAACAGCAGCAACTGATGCAGCTTCATTTTGATGGCTAAGAACTATACGACGTAGCTTATTTTGAAGGTCAGGGCCTACGTAGAACTGGTTTATATTATTCAGTAATGGGAAAATGAAGACACAGAGACCCCTCTCCGATGTAATGAAGAGACTAAGACCCTGACGTAGACATTCCCAAATATCAGTCAGGAGTCGGGGATCTATATTTTGTCTAAATATTGAAAGCCCATTGGGAAAACTCCATATTCCACCAATTCAACTAATTCACCCTAACAACTACGTCTACATTTTCTTGGAGACGTAGTAATACAAACTTGGCTTTAAGGTTTGGTGATAACACCTGTGTTTACCAGTACAGTAAAGACGATAGCACATGCACCAGAGTACCTGTAGTAGTAGTAGGCCTTCCTGCAGGTAGAGGTAAATGACTATAGAATTCACAATAAGCATAACTGGCCATCCAGGTACTTTGTTCGTGAAAGAACGGTCCCGCCCCTTGTGGGGGACAACAAACCGAATGTTTCATTAACTTACATGCAACATTGGCTATCCTAAAGCAACACGGTCCATGCTTCAGTCACGGCTGTTTGTCTATAGTACAGTATTTGAACAGCCGACAACACGACACGTCTTCGGTATGTTAAACGTGAACAATGCTAGTCCTTGTCTTCGCTTCTTCTTTCCCAACACCAACAGGGCCTTGCCTTGGCTTATCCCCCAATGTTATCCTCCAGAAAGGGGCGCAATGCACATGGAACTCTGCGTGATGTCACACCGGTTATTTGTAAAGTGATGATGGAGGTGTGCTCTAGTCTGCAAAAATGAGCCTTGCCAGAACCACAGCAGCTCTGGGTTTGAGTCCCGGCAGGGCAACACAACTCAAGAACTTTACAAGCAGAACTTTTAAATTCAGTCTTTCCTTACAGTACATTAAACTTATGTATATTTTTAAAATCTAAAGCGGCTTTCAGTTGATTTACAGGGTGGTTCCCGGAGCAATGTGGGGTTAGGTGCCTTGCTCAAGGGCCCTTCAGCCATTGATGGTGGTGTAGGAGATGGCAAGGGTGGGATTCGAACCCGCAACCCTCTGATCGTGAGGCCACCTCCCTAACCAATAGGACAACCAATAGACTGCTGTTTCTGTTAGAGTTATCATTAATCAGGAGATGACAGTTAGCTGAGCTCACTCCTATGAACATGGGCCATCAAAATAAAGCTTTTCCCTCTTGTCAAGGTAACCCTTGACACCCCTGTAGTCGAGGTTAACCGGGTTAGTCTAACCCTACACACCCCCTCCCATCCGACAGACCCCTTCCTGGCCCCGCACTACTCTCTCCTCTTCCCCGCCTCTGACCCATCTCCTCCCCACCCTCCACTCCATTAGTTCCCATAAATTCCCCATCACATGTTTCTCCTCAGAGCAAATCCAAAACACGCTAATCCCTTACCGCCCCATCACACACACACACACCTTACACACACACACGCGCGCGCGCGCGCACACACGCACACGCACACGCACACACACATACACCACTACTCACAGCTCTGGTGTGCTCGTTAACATGTGTGTATTAGTATTGCGTCACGCATGACTGCTTAGCTCCTGTTTTGCTGCTCTTGCTACACAGCAAACACAGCAGGCTAATCGCACCCCGCTAGCACTAATTGGCAACACACACACACACACACACACACACACACACACACACACACACACACGCACACACACACACGCGCGCGTGCGCACGCACACACACACGCGCGCACACACACACACACACACACACACACAGTTTCCCATCCCATCAGTCTTGTCCCCTTTTCCCCTTCTATTCTGTCCTTACTGTTCCACTGCATCACATTCTTGTATTCATGTCTGTGAAGTTTTCACGTTTCAATTGTTCATAATATGCGCGCGCACACACACACACACACGCGCGCAAGGAGTTCAGTACTGAGCCAACAGGTCAAAGGGAAACAAAGTGTAATGATACAACAGCGCTCTCTGTTGGCAATAAATGTGTAATTACATTGCCAGTCTGCGATTCATTTGTTGATATTCTGACCGACTGACTGCTGAAGGGGTGCATTTCTCAAAACCATAGTTGCTAACTACATTAGCTACTTAGTTGTTTGCAATGCTATTTCCCATTGAAAACTACGGAAGTTGCAAACTGTTTAACAACTACGCTTTCGAGAAATGCACCCCAGCTTAGGGCGTAAGTCTAACTACTTCCGCCTGTCCTGTCCTGTGGCCTCCAGCCTTGTGATGAGAGGTGTGACGTCAGTGAGGATTGCAGTTTTTATGCAATTCCTTGCAAAAGCACATTTCTAAGGTCATTCTCTCATCTGCAATCAAGATGTTGAATGGGGTAAAGGCACCCCAAAACCAGAGTTGTATAATGTGGAATTACAAGTACTCTTACAGGTGCAATTACAACACTAGAAGTATGATATTACAAATGTAAAGCCATGTAATATACCACTAGTGTTCTAATTACATTTGTAAGAGTATGTGTCTACTTCTACTTAATTCAACTCCCAAAAGTCACTCTGCGCTGGTTGAGAGTGGGGGAACTTTATTGTTTTCCCCACGGCCACACGTCAACACCGAAGCAAGAGTACAGGAGGACCAGGAAAAGGAGGAATGAAACTAGTTTGACATGCACCCTAACACACTCACTTGCTGAGTTGGGATAGGTTGAGATGCTGACGGCCTGAGTGCTGATTGGTTGTTTGATTGGTTGTTTCCTTCTGCAGGACTAAAGACATGGGTAAGGCCCTGAAGCAGGACATGCCAATGAAGGACACCGGGGAGAGTTCCCAGGCCGAACCCTGACCCCTGACCTCTGACCTCTAAATCCTGACTCTAAACATGGCCGCGCGACTCGTTGCAGTTGCCTTATTCAACTTTTTTTAACATTATATCAGATCTCTTCGATTCAATGCATTTGAAGCAGGAAAAGTAACCTCCGTTGGTATAGACATTACAGTTGCACCCCACTGTTTTCTACGGAAATCGGTAGTTGTTTTTCCTGTTTAGTTTCAAAAACGAAACTTGACGTCACAGTAAAAAAGGCTAAT
>NC_085861.1:38103473-38160973 GCF_034702125.1 Engraulis encrasicolus
TTCTCACTATCCCATGCATAGACAGAAACGGGACAATGTGAGAGCAAAACAGTATAGCATATAGTAATAAGAGGAAAAGAGTGCAAGAAGCTAGGTCTGCACACACACACACACACACACACACACACACACACACACACACACACACACACACACACACACACACACACACACACACACACACACACACACACACAGTAGTTTAATGTCGAGGGGATGGTTAGTGTGTGAATATGTCACAACATCCCTACTCACTTGCTTCATCCAGTCTAGCTGGACGTCATCAACAGCATCTCTATGTTTCTATTCAGTATCTTTCAAAACGTATGTGCAATGTGACGAGGACCCATTTCTACCCCGCCCCCTGCCTGAGACCAGGAAAACTGACCTTGTGTGCATGTGTGTGTGTGTGCGTCTGTGTGTGTGTGTGTGTGTGTGTGTGTGTGTGTGTGTGTGTGTGTGTGTGTGTGTGTGTGTGTGTGTGTGTGTGTGTGTGTGTGTGTGTGTGTGTGTGCGTGTGTGTGTGTGTGTGTGTGTGTTCTGCGTGTGTGTGTGTGTGTACTGTGCTTCTGGTTTCTGCCCAGGTGCACTCGGTAAAGCAGGAGCATAAGCACATCATCCTGGGCTGCGACCGGGTGAATAACACCTGCCTGCCTGTCCACTTTGAGGGGAACCCGGAGGATGAGGAGCCCGGACCGGACCAGCCGCCCTGCCAGGCACCGCACAACTCAGGGGAGGACCACCAGGACAGCCGGGCTTGGGGAGTCACCTTACTACTGTTTAGCCTTA
This sequence comes from Engraulis encrasicolus, assembly GCF_034702125.1. NCBI lineage: Eukaryota > Metazoa > Chordata > Actinopteri > Clupeiformes > Engraulidae > Engraulis > Engraulis encrasicolus. The sequence continues at coordinate 38,104,263 of NC_085861.1, forward strand.
GCTTACCTATGGTCCTGTGGGGCTAGCATACATCATGCACACACATACGTTTGTGCTCTCTTTCGGTCGATTTACTCGATATCTCCTGTGAGATGACACTCTCAGTGCAGAGTCTGAGTCCATTTGCCGATGGTCTATTCAATTACACCGCTAGGCCAATGAGCTGCGATGTGGGCAGGCCCGCCAACAGTCAAAACTGTTTCCCACTCACACTCAAGTTCATACAGCGTGTCTTAGCCCCAGACGTTTGCCAGATCCTGCGACTTAACAACTATGGTCCTGTGGTGCTAACATAAATCACACACGCGCATACATTTATGCTTTTGTTTTTTTGCTTATTGTTATTCTTTTTGTTTTCTATTTCTTTCTTCCTTTTTGGTTTTTCTTAATTGCAGGCGTCCGTATAGGCCTATGTATATGTATATGTATATGTATATGTATATGTGACATCTGGTTCGAACTTTGAACGTATTGTATTATGGATGTAAATAAATCATGCACACTTGCACACCCGCACGCACACTCACACACACTTTCTCTCTCTATCTCTCCAACACAGACACACACACACACACACACACACACACACACACACACACACACACACACACACACACACACACAAACACACACACACACACACACACACACACACACACACACACACACACACACACACACACACACACACACACACACACACACACACACACACACACAGAGACACGCAAGCATGCACGTGCGCACACGCATACACACACACACACAGCTGGAGCTGTCTATTACTTTGTAGACCGTTTTAATTTTCTTTCACTGCAGCATGTATCTTTTCTGTTATTGTGCTGTAGTCACTGTCATTGTTATGTGTCTAGAAGGCCAATATCTTGCTTATGTCCAGAGCTTAAGGCCAATAATGTGCCATATTGCTTTGACGCAGTGGTCAACTCACTGCAACATATGTGCAAAAAGCTCTAACGGTAAGCCCTGTCTTCAGTCAACAGTCAACAAATGTTTCCTTTGCTATGCTGAAATAGTGTTAGTGAGGATTTTGTGTCACTCAGTTCGAAAAATCAGTTTTAAAGTGATAAAAAAGCATTAATGTGATCACAGTTTCTATAATATTTGCTTTTTACTAATGCTTCACACCACCCAACCCCAACATCAGAAGTAAAGGGGAGTTTGACTCTGATGAAGACTGTTTGCACCACAATATTAAAAAGTATCTGAGTGCTCCAGTCATCCCTGGCTTAGTTTTTTCGAAGTGGACCAGTTTATTCTCCATCAGAAGTAGAGGTTTTACTTTCTACCTCATTCTGTCTGGGTGAAAGATGCATGGGTATTAAATACTGTTCTTAAAATACTGCTTTTGAAAAACTGCTTAAAATAATGTTTATTTACAAATCTGTACTTCTCAGTTTAAATAAATACAAAACACTGTTCATTTCAAACAAACGTGCAAAATCACAGGGCTGCTTATTGGTCCAGTGTGTAATAATAGCCAGAATGTATGAGGCCCATCATTTCACAAATGTCATGTCATCTCTCTCTCTCTCTCTCTCTCTCTCTCTCTCTCTCTCTCTCTCTGTCTCTCTCTCTCTCTCTCTCTCTCTCTCTCTCTCTCTCTCTCTCTCTCTCTCTCTCTCTCTCTCTCTCTCTCTCTCTCTCAGGGGCACAGCCATTTTGGGCCCTGTAGGTGCAACTAATTCCCATGCCCCCTCCCCAAATATGAAGTAGTCATTATGGCAGCACACTGTCAGCAGCACTCTAGTATTGCTAGTGCTGCAATAGATACTCTAGTGTCTATTGTACTGAGTATAATGAGTATAAAGTAGTATAATTGAGTAGCCTATATGATTAAGTAGGCTATAATATGGCCTGGGATGTGCTTGCATTCACAATTTCAATCACTGTGATGATTTGCGCCTGCAGAGGGAGCTGTTTTTCTAGTAATGGAAGCCAGATCATACTGGAGTGTAATACAGAAAGCACTCAATACATATTGCAAGACAGATCAAATTGTATACAACTACATACATGCCTACAGACATACTGTATACAGTTTTTTTTTTTAATGCACAAAAGTAATAGAAATGCTATTTTAATGAGCACTGCCGTAGTGATTCCTGCACATCAACTCACTCCAGCCATGCTCCTGACAGCTGCACGGATGGGAAATTATGTTCTGGTGGGCAATGCCACACATACTTTACCCCAGATGCCAGATATATTTTTCCTGATGCAGACTAGGAGGATTGGAAGGAAAGCCTTCTGTTGTGCTCCTAGATCTGCTTCAGCATCTGTTTTGACAGCCATTCATACGGCAAGTGTGTCACATAAAAGGTGTATGTATAAGTGGGTTGTGCTGAAGGTAGTGGCCCACCACAACTGACTGATTTAGCACAAAAAAAAACCTTTAATGCCACATCAGGCCACCGGGGAAATGCCTGATATACATGCAATATGCTCAACCCGCCAGGTTGTTGGGGGCAGTAATTAAACAGTGCCCACCCCTATCCTCCTCCATGACTGAGGCTTGTGTGTTGTGGAGTGCTGTGTCACAATAATATTGGGAGTTTCCTGGGTGGGCTTTCAGTTTCCACTTTCACAGAATACCGCATAGCCACTACCAAAATCAGGGACTATACCCTGCGCTCCAAATTTAATAACAATCCTCTCAAACTCACCTCCCACTGTGGCAGGAGCTGGTGCATCTGTGCCTTTACTCTGACCAGCTGCTACTGCCCACAGCGGCAGGCGTGACTGCTCCAGAACTGGTCGCCTGCAGCTGTGTTGGGGGCAGTACTAGTTCCGCAGCACAGCCGGTCTTCAAACAGCCGCCCCCCTCGCTATTCGAGCCATGCCTGCAGATCACTTAGGGGCACAGTCGAGCGAGCGGAGCCCATTCATTCTGAATGGAGTCTGTGCTCCTCCATTGGCGCCCCTAGAGTGCAGTATCACCTGGAAAAGTTGCAAGTGAACTCTCTCGTCATATCCATAGAGCCTCTCTGCCTGCGCCCTGTCCAGTACCCCCAGGCAGCCGGCTGGCAGCCCCAGCTCCAGCGTGGTGGCCTCAGCGTTCAATGGCTGGCGCTCCAGCATGGACGGGTGCTGGGCACGGGGGAGGACCGCGCCGCCGCACAGCCAGCACAGCAGACGGGGCTCAGACAGTCCAGGAGGAGGTCGCGGTAATGACAGCAATGGAAATAGAAGAACAAATAAATTGGATGCAGAATAAATTGGGTTTGTAAGTGCACGACAGTAGGCTAAATCATTCTCACTGCATCAACTGCTGTGCCATGTTGAGCTGAAACAACAAAGAACATTAAAACATTAACAAACATTCACTGAAACATTAAAAAAAGACATCAATCATAAACCACTCATCAACCTAGTTGACATGTTTGACATCAGGTCTTGATTTCAAAGTCTGTGAGACTCTTGTCTGGCTTGGTAGATAATGGGCCATGTTGGACTGGGATGCAAACGATGCAATTTGTGATGAGGACTACTGCAAGGGATTGAAAGGTGTTTCCGTGCTATGAATTGTATTGCACTGGATTAAGTAGGCATTCCTGGGATAACAAAACAGTGTTTTTGACAGACATGTAAGTTGCATGCACTCATGCATATTGCATGGAACAGGTTGCAACCATAAAATGGGAAACAGTAGTATTTGCTTTTTGAAATGTAATTTACATGCATGGGCATTTTGCTCAAAGGTTTTATGGTGTCTTTGCAAGACTGTGTCTCGTTTGTCCTTTCATCTTTCTTCCCAGCTCTTCCCAGGTCTTTATCATACACACACACACACACACACACACACACACACACACACACACACACACACACACACACACACACACACACACACACACACACACACACACACATGCAGAAATGAAAGGCAAATAGAAAGACAGAGAGGGGGGTGGGGGGGGTTGAAGGAGCGTTCAGTTACTTACTGAAATTTGTCTTTACTGTAGCTTACGTCAAATTCAGATAGTGCCTTCCCCAGCAGGTGGGCTGTTGCTCATTCAGAAACGAAGAGCAGATAGCGATTTCTTTGAAAATGGTGTCTTTGAAAATTACCACCTCCCCGGATTGCAGAGCTGTGCAGCTCCGCTGACCTGCTTCTAAAGACAGGGAGTGTTCCTGTGTGTTTGTTTGTCACTTTTGCATGAGACATTGGCACAGAGTTCAAGATGAATATCAGTTCCCCAACTGAGAGAGGCTTTATTGGCACAGCATGTGAAAGACACAGGTTAGGCCTATATGATCACTCACAGCTCTGATTTATTTATACCACTCCATAGGCCACTTCTAAGAAAATATTTCATCATACAGACAGACAGACAGACAGACAGACAGACAGACAGACAGACAGACAGACAGACAGACAGACAGACAGACAGACAGACAGACAGAAAAAAGAAACAAAGAAACAAGTGAAATGACATGCAACTGCCAAGAGAAAATTACTGTTTGAAATCTCTTGCAAATCCTTTGCCTTCAAGTGAGGCAGAAGTGGTGCTTCATTTTATTAAGTGGCTTTAGAGGGAACAGAACATGCACCTGCCCCTGGAAGTTGTCATTTAAAGCCCTTTAATTTGTGTTCGTTTGTGTAGCCCTGAGGGTACAGCTTTGGTCTGTAAGAAGAAGAAGAAGAAAAATCTTCTTCCAAAGACAAAGACAAGCCTGACAAAGACTGATGTCTTTCTGTGGATACAGGAAATGCATAAGCCTTTTGCTGAACCTCAAAAGGTTGATTGTAGTATAGTGTATATTATTTGTTCTACCACAAAAGACTCCATAAACAAAATGAAATGAAAGGTATTTATTAATAAACAGGGAGGCAACATTTCTCTTTGGCGCAGGTCCCCTACCTGCAGAGTAAAATTTGTAAAGGGGGGCTCATATCCTGCCGATGACTAAAACAATTAAATATAACATGGCAAATTTTAGACATATCAGATCCTCACTTCCCATGGATGTAGCCAGAACATTCATGCATGGTCTCATCTTTTCTCATATCTCATATTGCATCACCTGTTGGGGGCAGGCCAATGACTCTACCATAAGTCCATTAGTATCATAATTTAAACAAGCTTTAAAAATTCTTGACAAAAAACCATATCACTACCACCACTACAATAATTTGGAGAAACACAATTTATTAAGTTTTGAAAATTTTAGAGAGTTTTCAAGCCTCTGTTTAGTAGGGTGCATTCAGGTAAATTGGGCCACTTTTCTGCAAATTCAGAAAGTCTGATGAAATCTGAGGAAGAACATCAATACCTTACCCAAACCTAAAGGGACACTGTGCAGGAAATGGTCAAAAAAGGAACTGCAACTATGCTGCTCATTGAAACTGGGTTGGCTATCGCCAAATTTGATATATTTTTTTTTATATAAGTTTACTAAGTAATAAACAAATATTTTCTAGTATGGTCCAAGTAGAGTCATTTTTGCAGCTGAAAAATGGCTATTTTTGGAAATTCAAAATGGCGGACCATGGAGAAGATCCCCCTTTTCATGTATGAAAAGTGCAATTTTCCCAGTCGTAATGAATACTTAGAATTTGTTGGTGGTGGTAAGTATTCATGAAAAAGGTATATTAGTGAATGGGCAGCATGAATTCTGGAAATAAACAACTAAAAATCTCACACAGTGTCCCTTTAAGTTTGATTGCATAAAGTGACTAAAAAATCTTCCATTTCATGACAAAAAACAAGATGATTAATGTAACAATTATACATTTTAGTTTTAGTGACAGGTGTGTCATCCCCGATGGAAAAATATGCATTCAGGTAAAATAGGCCACCTATTCAGGTAAAATGGGCCACCTATTCATTCCAATTGTAAAATTAAGAATTGCACAAAAGAAAAACAACATTAGGGATGAATTTAATATTCCTCCATTTTTTGTTTGCTTTCAACACATCTGTTTCCAAAAATATGTGTAACGGAGGCTAACTAGCACAGAGTTGGCGTGGAACGTTGGTAAACCTCCCTCCGATAGCCTCATACAGTCTCGTGCCGTTGGGCCGAGAGACTAGTCTCTTGGCCCAGCGGTATCGCACTGTGTCTCCCATTGCCGAACCGTTGTAGTTGACGAGGTCGCACGTTCGATCCCCGAGGGGGGTGAACAGGTGCAAGATGACCTCCGTCACAGTGGTGCCGCTGACCCGGGATGGGAGTGAGGTTTAAGGGGGAGAGTGTAACGGAGGCTAACTAGCACAGAGTTGGCGTGGAACGTTGGTAAACCTCCCTCCGATAGCCTCATACAGTCTCGTGCCGTTGGGCCGAGAGACTAGTCTCTTGGCCCAGCGGTATCGCACTGTGTCTCCCATTGCCGAACCGTTGTAGTTGACGAGGTCGCACGTTCGATCCCCGAGGGGGGTGAACAGGTGCAAGATGACCTCCGTCACATATATCACAACTTCATTAAAAGAGCTCCCCGGACACCTCCATCTTCAATAATGGTCACATTGTGTTTGTAGAAAATATGAATGGTAATTCCCATAGAAAAAACGGCCCAAATTATCTGAATGGGGCGGCCCACCTAACCTTAACATGTTCAACCAAAATGGGCCGATGGGTTTTTTGACATTTTTAGGTATTTAAACATCACAATGTTGCCACAACTATGTTTTTCCAGATTAAAGGCACATATTCAAACCCAAAAACATATCTGTTTTTCTAGTTTTTATCACACCTGAAAACAATATCATCCTTATTTTATCTAGATGATTTCTTATTTTGGCAAGACTGAAAATTTACTTTCTTCTGTCACTCTCCATATGAGGGTTCCCCCTGCCCATCAAAAAAGTGTTGTGCTATTCAATTGACTTTAAACAAATAGAGTAGTAATGTTGCACAATTTCAGTACAGTTTTGGTGGTTGGTCTGTAGAATTAAAAGGAATGACACCCAATGCTTATCTGGCCCAATTTACCTGAATGCACCCTATACAAGATTTTACATGGTCTTGCCCCACCTTGTCTTTTGCAGTTTATATGTCATCGCCCTGCAGATCCATAAGATCCTCTAGAATTGCATCTGTTAATGATTGTAGTATACCATCCTACTGCACAGCATTCGGGCAGTCCTCTTTTTCCTACAAGGCCACATTAAAATGGAATGCTCTTCCAGGTAACCTGAAGAGCTGTGGCTCTTTCAAGAATTTTAAATTACAACTTAAATATGCTCTTAAAGAGACCCAAACCTGTAACAATTGACACTAAATGATACCAATATCTTATGGGAAATGTTTTTATTTTTTATTTAAAAAATATTTTTATATTTTGTTTGGATGGGTGCAGGGAACATGAGTGATTTGTTTATTGTTTTTATCTGTATTTTCATTTTGTTTTTGATTGCTGCTTTACTGTATTATTGTATTGTTAATTTTTAATCTCAAGGACTACCGATGAAAACTAGCCCAAGGCTAAATCTGGTGTAATGCATGGAATGGAAAGGGTTATGTTTTAATTGCACATGGTCTTAATAAACTTGATTGATTGATTCATTCATTCATTCATTACAGAACAGGGACCAGCTGGTGATGGTGGCTGATGAGGATAAGGCTGAAGGAGGCTGGAGCGGACTAAGGGAACCAGGACATTGGGAGATAGACGTTGAGGGAGATGGAGGTTGAAGGGGATGGAGTTGTTGGCGTCGGCTTACTCTGAGTAGCAAAGAGCGGAAACAGACAGAGAGACATTCTATTGGCTGAAAGGAGAGGATGAGTGAGTGACGTGGCGGGATTCCCCAACCAGGAGCTGTGATTGGATAATTAAGAGCAGAGATGAGAGTGAGGACCGTCTCGTCTTTCTAGCAGAACTTAACGCCACAGGCTTACATTACTATTTACTGCCATTGGGTTGATATGAATTGAGTACATTTACCAGCAAACCAATTATCAATTGCATTTTTATATGTTAATAGATCAGGTCCTAGGAAAAGTATAGCCTACTGTGAGGCAGAGACACAGACAGAGGGGTGGATGGGAAGAAAGAAAGAAAGACAGAAAGACAGAAAGGAAAAAAGAAAGAAAGAAAAAAAGAAAGAAGGAAGGAAAGAAAGAAAGAAAGAATGAAAGAATTAGGAGTTGTATGTTGTATTCGCCTGGCCTCGGGATAATAAAACACGATTTAAAAATGAATTAAAAGCAAATGACGCTAGTGTCTGTGCGTGCGTGCGTGCGTGCGTGCGTGCGTGCGTGCGTGCGTGCGTGCGTGCGTGCGTGCGTGCGTGCGTGCGTGCGTGCGTGCGTGCGTGCGTGCGTGCATGCATGCGTGCGTGTGTGTGTGCGACTGTGCGTGCACGTGCATGTGAAGGAGGAAGGCTGGTTAAAGCATGACCCTGACTCACCTGTTAACCCCCAACTATTTCTGCTGATGGTGTCTCATTCCAAAGAACAAAAGCAACCTACCATACCAGGCGGGAGCATGCTAAAATATGGTTGCAATGCATGGCAAACACCATTAAAGGAACTTGTATTAATTATAAAATCATTATTCATTCTCACCAGTGCTCAGTAATGTAATGGTTAGTGATGGATCTGGTTAATATTGTGGAACTGAAATCAGGCTTGGGGAATAATATTGTTTGTCCTTGATTTAGTTTCAGTGAATGATGTAGCCTAACTGCTTAGTGGTTTTCTATTGTTATTGCACAATTAAATTGTGTGTTCCATAAATCTTGCTGTGCTGGTTTTTTTTTCTTGCCTGAACGCCTAATCAGTCTGAGTGGATTCCATTAAAAGACTAAAAACCAATTATATAAAGATGATCTTTCAGAGCCATTTGGTATGCCACTAACACACCACACACACACACACACACACACACACACACACACACACACACACACACACACACACACACACACACACACACACACACACACACACACACACACACACACACACACACACACAGAGAGAGAGAGAGAGAATGCTGTGACTTCTGTCTTAATTGTGGCATCATTCTCTCCCTGGTCTTTTCATCTGGCACATGGAGATGGCTCTAAACAACACACTCACCTTAGTAAGTGCCCACATCATCTTCCCTTATAATTAAATGCAATTTGGACCCTGAGAGGTCAACTTCACCATCTCTCTCTCACACGCGTCCATTATTCTGCAGTGCCAACCCACTTCTTGACGAGGCTTGAAGCTGTAATACTTAGTGCCTTTTTTATCAAGCACTCAAAAGTTTGAAGTGGTACAGAATGACTTGATGGCGTTGATAGGATGCGGAGCAAAGGAATAAACAGCTTTCTGACTGATGTTTTATACGAGATCTGTCCCTTTTGTAGCTATTGAAAGGGAGGATAGGGCTAAGAATGTGAAAGTAAAAGAGATGTATGTGTGTGTATGTGTGTGTGTGTGGGGTGGGGGGGGGGCTGTGGCAGTCTAGGGCAGCCTGGTCCTCCTGGTATGTAGAGCATCATTGAGATGGTGAGCGATATCTTCATCTTCATCTTGTAACTTCTCATCACTAGCCCACCTGATTAAGTGGTGTTTCATTATTACCAAACATAACAGGGGTGTAGAATAGAAAGGGAGTGACCTTGTATTGGTCAGTGGTGTGAAGATGGTTGGTTTGGGCAGGGCACTGTATTCACAATCACCTGTTGATTCTTCTTTTAAATCATGATCATTCCCAGTAGGCTAGGTAGTAACATTGTCATAAATTTGGGATGTAGATTAGAGAGGGGTTATGCAATTCCGCTAATACATTTGTTCCTTATTTTTTTCTTTTCTGTTTTCAAGATGGCTGGTACCCATGTCAAAACAGGAGGAAGAGTCGCATCAAGACTTTGCAAATACAGTCCAAGAGGTAAAGACTTGAAATGGTAAAAAGAAAAGTTGATGACACAAGCAACATTTAAAGGCGTTGAGGTCTTCTCGCAGTGGGAAAAGTCATAAAAGTCGCTTATGTGGGCACGTCCATGCAACAGTTTTTTGAAGACAATTTTTTAAAATCAGTTTTTAATATCACTGGATTTAAAAAAAAAAATTTGACTTTTATTTGGAGTGTGTTTGTGCAGTCAACATTAATCCTGTTATCTGCTCTGTGAATTTTCTCGTAGTTTCTGGCCACTGAGCTCGGTGTGGTGTCAATACAGATCACCAAAGCAGACAAAGCTTAACACATCAAAAGGAAATAGCACACCGCTCTACAGACGGACAGCACTAGTAAGCTTCAACCCAACCCCCTGGATAATCTCTCAACAGACCTGATCTGATTTGAATTGTATTGGTTGGGCATTGTGAAAATGCAGTCAGATTTTCAGCACTTTTAGTGCATCTCACACCGCATCCCCTTCGGCCAAATATTTTTTTTGGAGAAATTCTCACCCTTTAATGCTCTCCTTCTCCAACCAGATATTACAAAGTAAGGCAGTGAATTATCTCGGCAACTTAAGTCACTATTGCTATTTTCTGTATTTAATACCAGAGCCTGTGGTCGTTATTTATCAACCATCTATATTGCTACGTTGCTCTGATATTCTGGATGCTTCTCAGAACTTTTGATGAATAAGTGGTTTTCTCTCTCTCTCTCTCTCTCTCTCTCTCTCTCTCTCTCTCTCTCTCTCTCTCTCTCTCTCTCTCTCACACACACACACAGACACACCACATTGTGGGCTGTGTTAGCAGATCCAGTGCTGAGGCTATATTCTTTGCCAAGGACACATTGTTTTAAGAAGAACAGAAGCAAAGGCCCATTTTAATACATTACCAACAAAAAGCCAGCCCCAGCTTAATCAAGAAAAAAAAACTTGAAGGAAGCATCTTTTATATTTTTTAAAGGGACACTGTGTGAGATGTTTAGTTGTTTATTTCCAGAATTCATGCTACCCATTCAATACTGTTACCTTTTTCATGAATACTTATCATCACCATCAAATTCTAAGTATTCATTATGACTGGAGAAAATACATTTTTCATACATGAAAAGGGGGATCTTATCCATGGTCCGCCATTTTGAATGTCCAGAAATAGCCATTTTTAGCTGCAAAAATGATTGCACTTGGGCCATACTATAAAATATTCATTTATTACTTAGTAAACTTTCATGAAAAGATAAAATTTGGCCCTAGACAACCCAGTTTCAATGAGCAGCATAGTTGCAGTACCTTTTTTGACCATTTCCTGCACAGTGTCCCTTTAAGCCAAACGAACAAGGGGATACAACATGCAGTTGTCAAGAGATGGCATACGTAGTAAAAAAAAGTAAGACTAGAATGGGCACTCGGTAGAGCGCAAACCTTCGCCTACGCCACTTATTTTTTTCTGGCCATCTTCAAAATGTGGGGCATAACATTCTCCAATTTTTTTTGTTAGTTTCATTTAAATCGGACCGGAATATCGTAATATTACATTTTTGGCCCAGTCTTGACCTCTTATTCAATTCAGCATGCACACGTTCTTCTGGCATATAGTGCTTGGCAAAGAAAAACGTTTTTGACCTTCTTGTGACCTTGACCTTGACCTTTGACCCAATCACTCCCAAAAAGTAATCGGTTGTTCCTTGGGTCATGACCAATTATCCCACTAAATGTCATAAAAATCGGCTCAATTTACGTTTTGACCTTTTCGTGACATTGACCTTGACCTTTGACCCAATCACTCCCAAAAAGTAATTGATTGTTCCCTGGGTCATGACCAATCATCCCACTAAATTTCATAAAAATCGGCTCAATTTACGTTTTTGACCTTTTCGTGACCTTGGCCTGGACCTTTGACCTTTGACCCAATCACTCCCAAAAACTAATCGATTGTTCCTTGGGTCATGGCCAATCATCCCACTAAATTTCATAAAAATCGGCTCAGTTCTTTCTGAGTTTGACCTTTTCGTGACCTTGACCTTGACCTTTGACCCAATCACTCCCAAAAAGTAATCGATTGTTCCTTGGGTCATGACCAATCATCCCACTAAATTTCATAAAAATCGGCTCAGTTCTGACTGAGTTATACGAAGTACAAACAAACATTTTAACCTTGACCTTTGACCTTTGACCCAATCACTCCCAAAAACTAATCGATTGTTCCTTGGGTCATGACCAATCATCCCACCAAATTTCATAAAAATCGTCTCAGTTCTGACTGAGTTATACGAAGTACATACAAACAAACATATTCACAAATAAATAAATAAATAAATAAATAAATAAATAAATAAATACACAGCGGTCAAAACATAACCTTCGCCGACTTTGTCTTGGCGAAGGTAAAAAGGAAAAATGTGTAAATGGAATCAAGGGGTAAATATGGAAGACCAGACGGGCATCTTAGGCAATGAACAAAATTCAAAAGACACCGCATACTGCTTACTTTATCTTACTTTATTTCTAGTTCGCTCCGAAAAATAAAGTAAGATAAAGTAAGCAGTGTGCAGTGTCTTTTGAATTTTGTTCATTGATTCACCTTCTCCTGCCTCACACCTGCACCTGCATTGCTGAGGGCTTGTGCACAAGGACTCTTTTGAACTTTGGACATCTTAGGCAAGCTCATCGTCCTCAGCCTCCTCCTCAAACTCGCCCTCCTCATCAGCGGCGGCATCCTGGTACTGCTGGTATTCAGATACCAGGTCGTTCATGTTGCTCTCAGCCTCTGTGAACTCCATCTCATCCATGCCCTCTCCGGTGTACCAATGCAAGAAGGCCTTGCGCCTGAACATGGCGGCAAACTGCTCGGAGATGCGCTTAAACACCTCCTGGATGGCAGTGCTGTTGCCGATGAAGGTAGCGGCCATCTTGAGCCCCCTGGGTGGGATGTCGCAGACGGCGGTCTTCACATTGTTGGGGATCCATTCCACAAAGTAGCTGCTGTTCTTGTTCTGGACATTCAGCATCTGCTCATCCACCTCCTTCATGGACATACGGCCACGGAAGACAGCGGCCACTGTGAGGTAACGCCCGTGACGTGGGTCGCAGGCAGCCATTAAGTTCTTGGCATTGAACAGCTGTTGTGTGAGCTTGGGAACGGTGAGTACTATGTCGTGCTGTCTGCTGGTGAGGGGTGCGAAGCCGGGCATGAAGAAGTGCAGTCGCGGGAAGGGCACCATGTTGACAGCAAGTTTGCGGAGATCAGCATTAAGCTGACCAGGGAAGCGTAGACAGGTGGTGACTCCACTCATGGTGGCTGAGATGAGGTGGTTGAGGTCACCATAGGTAGGTGTGGTCAGTTTTAGTGTGCGGAAACAGATGTCATATAGAGCTTCATTGTCAATGCAATAGGTTTCGTCTGTGTTCTCGACAAGCTGGTGGACCGAGAGTGTGGCGTTGTAGGGCTCCACCACTGTATCGGACACCTTAGGGGAAGGCACAATGCTGAAAGTGTTCATGATGCGGTCGGGGTACTCCTCGCGGATCTTGCTGATCAGTAGGGTACCCATGCCAGAGCCGGTACCACCGCCCAGGGAGTGTGTGAGTTGGAAGCCCTGAAGGCAGTCGCAGTTTTCAGCCTCCTTCCTGACCACATCCAGCACAGAGTCAGTCCACCAGTTCTGCACCCTCTGTGTAGTGGCCCTTTGCCCAGTTGTTACCCGCACCACTCTGACCTAATGAACAATAGCATTGTTAAAAGGAGTTTAGTCTTTCTACTTAAAATATATCCCCCACCATCTACACAGTCATTTAAATCCATGCACCTCGTTGGGGGAAAATGGCAAAAAAGTCAGAACACTCAGATGGTGCCATGTTATTTGACCATTCTGGAACATGGTACAGCAGCAGCTTACCAAATACAAAGTTGTCTGGTCTGAAGATTTGTCCAAATAGTCCAGACCTCACTGAATCCATTGTGCCAAGTTCCAAGTCCACAAGCACAGCACGGGGAACATACTTTCCACCTACAAATGCAAAATGGGACAAATCATTAAAATTAGTTTTCCCACTTTATAGCATCATCATTCAGGAGATATGTAGGGTTCAGTCAGAGATGGTTCCTACGATCTCTGGTTCAGTTCCTTACCGGTGGCTTCACTGTAGTAGACATTGATCCTGTCCAGCTGGAGATCATTGTCACCATGGTAACTTCCAGTTGGGTCAAGACCATGCTCATCACTGAGAACCTCCCAGAACTGCAAAGAAAAACGAGAAATGGTCATTTTGGTCAACACCTTAAATCTAACCCTCCTATTATACCTGGGGTCTATTTGACCCCATTCAATGTTTAACATCAGAAAATGCATGGAGTATATTTCTTCTGCTTCATCTTTGACGACTTTTCCTAAATAGATCAATGTGAAAAAGAGAAATTTCCACAAACATGTTATCCGACGTGCTCTGCACATTTTGAGAACATCTGTTTTCCTTAGGGTCAATTTGACTCCACATTGTTTTAAGTGCATAAAACAGAAATGGAACATCCATATTTTGAAAATAAATGTTTGAATCTGTTTAGATAAAGTGAAATACATAGAAATAATTCTTCAGAACACGTTGCTCTATTTAGAGCTCACTAACGATTGTAATGATGTGGTAGAAGGCCAAAACTAACTCAAGGCAAAAATTTCAATTTACAAGGCAATGGAATTTTGACAAAAACCATCAAGTGCACCCTGTAGCACCTATTAGCACCCTTACGCAATCATGGCTCCTCCCATAGAACCCCCAGCCCCCAACCCCATAGGAACTCCTAGGAGCTCCAGTAACCATAATTATAAGTGATGGCATATTGTAACACCTATTGTAACGTCATTATGATTGTGATCCAAAGATTGACACGGACTGTTCTGATGGTGACAACCAGCAGTACTTCATTGGATGGATGCCAACTCAAGGTAGGTTGCTATGTTGAGAGAGATGATGCAATTATCCTCCTCTCTTCAAAGTGTGTTGTCCCAAATGGGAAAAGATGTGTGCATCAGCTGTTATAAACTGGCACTACCTGACATAGAGAAGGCAGGACCTTCCAGGAGCAGCAACAGCTGCAACTTTCGAGAAAAAGATGCACATTGACACCCATACCACAAGTTCTCCAGTGGGCAAAAAGAGTGAATTGAAACAAACGTACAAGTTGCCAGGCCTTCTTTCAAACATTACCCCAATACCAGGAACATGTAATGTGTCTGGAGGTAGGAAGCATATATAATAGAAAACAATGATATTCTATGATGTTCCAAAAGCTGGTTGACAATGTATCTATGTTGTTAAACTAACAAATATGCTTATGATATAAATACACAGTTAAACAATCAAAGAAAATTCATTTTGAACTTAAAATAAACTTTCTGAATGTTTGGGAATATGTCTATTTCTTCTAGGGTCAAATTGACCCAGAGGATAATACAATGTTCCCATTCTTAAAGGACTTGTTATGCATTTTACGCAACATAAAATATCTGAGACATAAACATGTGCCAAAGTTTTGGTTTCTGTTGATTTTGTAGTCGCTGGGGTAAAATTGACCCCAAGGACCACGGATTAATGCCGGTTTTACAAAAAGTGAGATTGAAAGACATTGACATCCACACTCCATAATGAACCTGTGGCATTTCTGCATTGTTACATAGAAAACAAAAACATACCTTGGCACCAATCTGATTTCCACACTGTCCGGCCTGTAAATGTATAATCTCCCTCATTTTGGAATGCTTTGAGTGCTTCGATGTAAGGAATATTTTCAGATAAAACCGGGACAATGACCCTGTAATTTGCGACGGCGGTCTTTATGCTCAGTCTTTTAACTCACTGGGGTTTAGGAGGTTTGTATTGGGTAGAGAGGATCACTGCTACACCCTGTCTATAATGCCATTGGTTGTAAAAACCTTGGTGGAGCTGAGCCATAATTGGTCGAATGGCGAGATACAGGAGAACTATTGGCAGAAAAAGAAAACAATGTCTCAAATTCAACTTGCCTGGATGCGATCCCCAGTTGGAAAGATTCGCCAAGACTCTCTCTCTCTCACTCACACACACACACACACACAAACACACACACACACACACACACACACACACACACACACACACACACACACACACACACACACACACACACACACACACACACACACACACACACACACACACACACACACACACACACACACACAAGGCAAGGCAAGGCAAGTTTATTTATATAGCGCATTTCATACACAGGTGCAACTCAATGTGCTTCACAAAGTTAACAATGTAAATGAAAGGAAACAGGGAAGAAAGAAGGAAATGAATTAGAGTCAAAAAGCATTTAAAAACATTAAGATAAAACATAAGGTAAAAATAATAATAACATAAAATAAAATAAAACAAATTAAATAGAAATAAAAATAATAAGAATAAGTAATTTAAGCTAGGGGAAAGCATCTGAGAACAGCTTTGTCTTGAGTCTACATTTAAAGCTATCAATAGTGGGTGCATTTTTTATGTCATCTGGAAGCTGGTTCCAAAGCTTTGAAGCATAGAAGCTAAAGGCTGCCTCTCCACACTTTGTTTTGACTTTTGGAATCACCAGCAAATTCTTCTCCGTTGACCTTAGTGACCTAGTTGGTGCATACAGCTGAAACATATCCAGTAGATATGTGGGTCCCATTCCATTTAGTGATTTAAACACAAGTAGCATAGCCTTAAAATCAATTCTGTAGCTTACTGGGAGCCAATGCAGCGATCTTAAAATTGGAGTAATGTGGTCGAACTTCCTTGTCTTTGTAAGAACCCTTGCAGCTGCGTTTTGTACAAGTTGAAGCTGTTTAATGGTTTTATTGGGGAGGCCAGTAAAAAGGCTGTTACAGTAATCAACTTTACTAGAAATAAAGGCATGTATTAGCTTCTCCAGATCATGTTTAGACATCAGGCCCCTAAATTTAGAGACGTTTTTTATGTGATAAAATGCAGACTTGATGGATGGATTTGAAGAAGGCTGTTGGTAAAATATCTAAGTCAGATGTAGAGGAGCTAAGACTTTGTACCGTTCTATTTAGAATGTCCACATCAACTAAATGAAAATTTCTCATGAGGTTAGGATTTAACTTCACCATAGCAAGCTGGTCTGAATCTTGGGTCGGTTGCACATGTGTGAGTATGTTTGCACGTATTTTTTCAATCTTTCCTTTGAAAAAGGATGCGAACTCATTGCATTTGCTGACTGAGAGGAACTCAGAGGGCATTAGATTTGGGGGCCTTGCTAGCTTTACCACAAACACACACACCACACACACACACACACACTACACACACACACACACAAACACACACACAGATACACACACACACACACACACACACACACACACACACACACCGATGGAACTGCACCTTTACCTACAGTACCTCACACAACTGCTTTGGCCCTGCAACATACATCACACCACACACTGCTTCTTGTTGCTGCGGCCTCCATTGAAAAGAATACTGTTATTGTTTCATTCGATTATTTCCCTATATGTTAATGTTCAATGTTACATTATTACTCAATCACTTTATTATTACTCACTAGTCTATTGGTATTCTGTTACTGGTCTTGTCTTGCACCCTAATGTCTGTCTGTTAATGTCAGTCCTGTGTGTATGTCTATGTCCTGGCATGGGATAGAGAGAAACATATTTTAGATGTCCTTGTATGAACTGTGCATATGGAGAAACTGACAAAAGGCTGACTTGATTTGAGATGGTAATCTTTCCACCTTTAATTTCACTACACTTTCCATTATTTAAATGTGGATATCATGGCCAGAGTAAGTACCGCAACTATACTGCTCACTGAAAATGTGCTACTTATTCCCAAATTTTATCTTATCATGAATATTTACTATAAAGTAATACAGTATTCACCAGTATGAACAAAGTACGATAGGTTTTGCAGCTACAAATGTCCATTAGGCTACTCCCAAATGGTGGACATGGTCACCATGTATGAAAAGTGTAATTTTCCCAGACATAATGAATAATCAAGATTTTATGGTGGTGGTAAGTATAAGTGAAAAAGGGAACATTTTTCAATTAGCAGCATGAATTCTAGAAATGAACTAATAACATGTTAAATACACTACACCTTTAAAAAGCATGTCCCCATATTGACAAATTTGTTCGGTTTGAAGAGATTTTGCTGCAACACAATGCCACCCAGCAGTGGAGTGATTAAGGCCTCAGTTCCTATACATAGAGTAGACACACATCCCACTATGCCACAGCAGGAAACAGATGATCTGCTTAATAGCTACAGCAATGTTTAAATAGGCCTTTGGCCCAACAATTTTAAGACCCCTACGCATGTTCCAGCTAACCTCTGTATGAAACTACACACAGCAGGGACAAGGGATTTCCATTTTGTCACTGGCCCCAAAATACCTAGCGGTCCTGCCAGCATCCAGTGGCTCTTTAAATTAACAGTAGGCTTCCATTATGCTATTACTTTGTTAAGTGAAGAAAATATCATTGACTCTTGCAGTTGAACAATTACATGTTTCTTTATTAACCCACTGCAGCAGACATCTATGTTATGCTGATGAAAACCTCGAAAAAGGTGTCCTCAAACATGGTTGACAAGCCAGCCAGTCGCAATTGCATCAAATTTCCTTGAAAGCTGATTCTGCACCAACAGAGTCTTTAGAACATAACAATGAATCTTCAAAATGTGTCAGCTAAAAACCTCATAAAACTGAATCTTAAAAAAAAAAACACTTCCGGACTTTATAAAAATAATATGAGATTTGTCACTGTCACTTGATACGAATTAATACCAGAAAATCTATTTTTTCGTCTCTTCTTTTTCTCCTCCGTCTCCTTACAGAGAGAAATCATTAAAAAGACATGCATGACTGCCATGCAAGACAATAAAAAACTCTTTGCAGCTCTGAATCCTTCCCCAGCATGGATGGCAATCAAAAATGCTGATTTGAACTGCATGTTTGATTTGTGGGTTTCCTTGTTTATATTAAATAAAATGGAATGTCCGCACACACGCTCCCATTTTGTGTTGTTTTATTTCCTATGGAATTTTCAAGAGCTTTCCACTAATCATCCAATAGCTCGAAAATTTCACTAGAAAAGAGAAAAAGCAAAACAGGTGCGACTGCAAATATTTTAGATTTGAATGACTTAACTTTTTTGCACCCATGTTGTGGATATGCGCACCACCTCCTCTTCATTTGGGTGTCTTTTGATACCGCGGCCCACTGAACTTGTCTTTTTTCCTTTCTTTCCTCTTCTCCAGACGCTACATGTACATTGGACTGAAAGCACAGAGTACAGAAAGACTTTGTGGTCTTTTCCAACCTGTTGCAGCATTTGTCTTCTTTTATTTCTAACACATGTGTTTTGGATCTGCTCTGTTACTGGTTGCGTACATTGAGATACCCAGCTGATTCCTTTTTAGTACATTTGACTCGATTTGAATATACCTTTATTGCCTCTGGGGGAATTTGTTTTGCGTTTTGGGAACACTTGAACATACAGACAATTACGACATTATACAAGGACAAGACTAAAAAACAAACAAAACATACAGAGTATTCAAAATAAAAAATAAAAAGTCCTGGTAGAATTGAAATAACTAAATTAAAATGGAAATCCTATATACATTCAGTATATTAAAGTTATTATGTTAACTCTGTCTGCACTTAACTTATTCAGCAGTTGGATGCTTCTAGGCACAAAGGATGTTAACCCTCTATTAGTTCTAAAACAGGGCAACCTGTATCTAAGTCCAGATGGGAGGAGGGAGTATTCAAAGAAAAGGGGGTGGGATGGATCATTTACTATTTTTAATGCCAACTTGGTAGTGTACTCATCAGAGATTTGCCTGATACTTTTAACTTCTGTTCCAGTTATTTTACAGCCTAAGTGAGTGACTTTGTCCAGTATGTGTCTGTTTTTAACAGAAAGACCACCTCCCCGACACTGAATGGCAAAGGTGACCACACTTTGTATAAAAGTTAAATAAAACAATCTTAAAATCACTGTATTAACCTTGAAGCTACGCAGTTTCCTTAACAATAAAGATTTGAAAAGGGCTTGGCTGAATTACTCTCACTCACTGACTACAGTACCATCTGAGCCAATAGGCTATATTTTCTGTCTGCTTCTTAAAGTGACTATTTTTTCCCTTTGTATTTTGATTAGGCCCTATGTCTTTTTTAAGGACTGGTGTTGCAAATTATTTAATTGACAACATATGTGCCTTATCAACACACCTTGATGGCAGGGATGGGTGCCGGAGCAGCTTGAGAGGAAGAGGAAGATGAGGAGCAGGAGGATGATGTTGAAGGCGGTTGCCGTAGCGACCCTAATGCAGAGCCTGATGCTGTGGGGTACTTCTGTTCTCTCCAGCAGGTTGGTGATGGTGGCGTCCAAACAGTTTGGCACTGCACCCACAATAACAACAAAAGGATAAACTAGAAAAGGCTCAGAGTGACACAACACAACCCCACACAAAAGCTTGTTCAGGGATACACTACACACCAGGGCTTGACATTGGCACCTGCAAACTGGACAAATACCGGTAAAACTTGGCTGTGGATGGTAATATTTTTAGTGTCACTAACCAATATGGCAGGTAGCTTTTTCCTTGGTATGACATATAAGACTCGCCTATATTATGTTGTTTACTCCTTGTCTATCGATTGTTAGTATTAAAGTTCAACAAAAAGCTCAGTTACCTAAACTCAACAGTGACCGATGAATGAAAAAGTTAATGCCAAGCCCTGCTACACAAATCCTACAACAGAGTGCAAACAAACACGGTGAAACTAATCCAAACATGGACCAGCGTTGACATGACCTGCCCTGGGGCCTTAAGACCACGGAGGACGGGAGGAATGAGGTAGTGACAAATATGTACGACAATCCCCGTTGATGACACTGAGTGGGATATGGGGCAGGACATCCTTCACCTGCTGGGCCATTGGAACCCCCCTGAGGGTCCTCCGACCCCGAACCAGGGGACATGAAGCCCCAAGGGGTTGTCTGGGGATGGGCAACCAGATCTGGGAACACAGTGCACAATGTGGGGTAGAGGAGGGGAAAGAGAGAGAGGGAGAGAGGCAGAGAGAGAGAGAGAGAGAGAGAGAGAGAGAGAGAGAGAGAGAGAGACAGAGACAGAGACAGAGAGAGAGAGAGAAAATTTGAGAAGCATCCAGGATATCAGAGCACTGTAGCGATATAGATGGTTGATAAATAATGACCGCATGGTACAACATACAGTGAATAGCAATAGTGATTTATGTTGCCGAGATAATTCACTGGTTTACTTTGTATTATCTGGTTGCAGAAGGAGAGGATGACAAAAAGCGAAGGGTGAGAAGTTCCCGCAAATTATTTAGCCAAAGGGGATTAGGTGTGAGATGCACTACAAAGTGTTGAAAATCTGACTGCATTTCCACAATGCCCAAACAATACAGTTCAAATCAGATCAGGACTGTTGAGAGATTATCCAGGGGGTGGGGTTGAAGCTTACTGGTGCTGAGCTCAGTGGCGAGAAACTACGAGATAAATCACAGAGCAGATAACAGGATTAATGTTGACTGAATAAACACACTCCAGATGAAAGCCAAAGTAAACAAGATCTGGAGATATTGAAGTCTGATATGGAAGTCTTCACAGGCCCACATAAACGACTTCTCTGATAAGGATAATTAAAAGCACTAAACCCACCGCGAGAAGACCTCAAAGCCTTTAAGTGTTACGTGTGTCATCATTTTTTTACCATTTCAAGTCTTAACCCTTTGACATTATTTTCAAAGTCTTGATGCGACTCTTCCTGCTGTTCTGACATGGGTTCCAGCCATCTTGAAAACAGAAATGAAAAAAATGAAGAACAGCCAAATAGGCAACACATTTTATCAGCAGAATTGCATAGCTCCCTCTGGTTGCGAGACAATTCGTTTAATGCATTAATGAGCTGGCATTAAAAACAGCCGATCTACATTTTTAAGTCAACAATGAGCGTTAAAATGAATGTTAAAAACAGCTCATTTACTGAAGGGACGTTTAGTTCAAACCTAAGGATCTTTAGTTCAAATTTAAGGACATTTCGTAGGCTATTGCAGTAGACGGAACGTCCTCGACGAAAGATCCCATGGCTTATATGAATGGTCCCACGTTTCATACGAATGCATTCGACGACAAGACCTGTACCCCTCCCTCTAATCTACACCCCTAATTTATGACAATGTTACTCCACATAGCCGAGTGGTAAGTGATAATAAAGTGAAAGTGAAAAAAGTGAAAGCCCATTGGGAAACTCCAACTCCCATTGTCATTGTGACACAGCACTCCACAGCACACAAGTGAACACTGCACACAACGAAATTGCATTTATGCCTCACCCGTGCAAGGGGTCAGCCCTCAGTGGCACCCCATGGGGAGCAGTGCGGTGGGACGGTACCATGCTCAGGGTACCTCAGTCATGGAGGAGGATGGGGGAAAGCACTGGTTGATTACTCCCCCCACCAACCTGGCGGGTCGGGAGTCGAACCGGCAACCTCTGGGATGCAAGTCTGACGCCCTAACCGCTCACCCATGACTGCCCTTGGTAGTCAACAGGTGGTTGTCAATACAGTGCCCTGCCCAGACCTACCATCTTAACACACCCAGGCCCTGACCAATACAAGGTCACTCCCTTTCTGGTCTACACCCGTTTAATAATAATGAAAGACCACTTCACCTGGTGAAGCAGAGAGAAAGACAGAATAATTTACTGACTAATTAATTGGATGTAATCATACTTCCCAAAATAAAATTAATTTATCACAATAATTAAATAACATAATTAAAATAATTATAATTAAATAATATTGTGCAGCCAAAACATCATTCTGTAAATTTGGATGCGCCATATCTCTTCAGTATCTCCCAACATAGGATGTGATGTCATGTGGTTGATTAGATACAATTCGTTCTAAATGTGAATTGATGAATATTACTATTAAACTAAAAAACCCAAAAAAGTTAGGCCCACCTAACTTTTTTTCCAGGCTACAATTTTACCTACTGATGAACTCCATTACAACTCATTCCAGTCCCTATAAGCCCTTTTTCAGTCCTGCTTACTTCTTACAGACTCTGTCATATCCCACAATTATGGCTGACACCACCATTGCCTCTTCCCATTCAATTCTTCCAGCACTGATAAATCCTGATAAACCGCACATCCTGAGCAAGTCATACTGGTGTGAGTGGGATGGTGATGCGTTGCGCTTCAGGTGTGTGGTGGACTCCAGCCTGCTGCCTGGAGCCATCACCTGGAGTGTGAGCGGCAGCCTCCCTCCGCCCGGCTAAAGCACCTCTCTCTCTGGGTACCCGGCTGGCAGGGCCGACGGACGTCCCTCTGGACGAAGGTGGTGTGCAACACCAACAATGCCCACGGCAACAACTCGCACCCTCTGATGCCTCTGACCCTGATGCAGGACAAGCATGGTGAGGCCACGGCATGTGGAGGTCAGGGAGAGAGAGAGAGAGAGAGAGAGAGAGAGAGAGAGAGAGAGAGAGAGAGAGAGAGAGAGAGAGAGAGAGAGAGAGAGAGAGAGAGAGAGAGTTGGTCCTTACCTACCAATTCTTCTAATCATTAGAATGTAATGTAGCCTCTTTGTGCATATGGGCCCGCCAGCAAGCCCGTTCACATGACTCAACTACATCATAACAACATTGCTATGACATTTCAAAGGAGTAAAGGAGGGTCCCGAGGGGGATGTGTGTGTGTGTGTGTGTGTGTGTGTGTGTGTGTGTGTGTGTGTGTGTGTGTGTGTGTGTGTGTGTGTGTGTGTGTGTGTGTGTGTGTGTGTGTGTGTGTGCGTGTGACACAACGGGCAACTTGTGTTACCCCCATCTTTTTCCAAGGAATACAACGGACATTGTATCCAGGGGGTGGGGTTGAAGCTTACTGGTGCTGAGCTCAGTGGCGAGAAACTACGAGATAAATCACGACATAGAACATAACGTAGGCTCTGCACAGAGCCTTTCTTATAACATATTATCATTCACCAGAATGCTAAAGTTCACATCTTAATCTGCTATTTCAGGCTCTTTGTAATGTCATCATCAACGTTGAGTGCTTTCAGCAAAGACTGAAAGGGCTGTCGGCTGGCCCATCTGCACAAAGATGCTACCAATCTTCAATTCTTCAGGATGTGGGTGGAACTGAACATAATAGGACCTGAAATAACTGAACTTCTTCATTTTAACTGTGGCAGTTTCTATCTGTTCTGGGTGACGGTGGCAGCTCTGTGGGCGGCTGTCTGCCTTCTTTTTATGCTCACTCATGGGCTCCTCTGCTGCTACTGCTGCAGGCAGGCGGGAAGGGTAGCACATGATCTGCATTCCACACCGCCACCATATCCAGGGTCTTAACTACACCTCTTCTCTTCTCCTCTCCTCTCCTCTCCTCTCTTCTCTGCTCCTAGTCCTCTCGATTATTCTTTTCTGTTTCCTCCACTTCCCCTTTCCATCCATGCCATGAGGACAAGATTACAGCAACGTCTTCTGCGCAAATCACAGACATTACACCAAAACCTTCTTCTGTTATCTTCTCTTATTATCACTCATTTTGTCTTCTTTTTATTCTTCCTGTTCTTTTATTTTCTCTTTCCTTCCCGTCCATTCCCTTAGAAGCAAGATTGATTTTAACACAAATCAGGTTTCACACCAATATCATTGCTTTACATTACATTTAGCAGACGCTTATATCCAAAGCGACTTACAAGGAGGACATATGAAGGACACACATACTTCATGCATAATGCAACATGTGTACATATCCAGCTGTTATTGACTTGCAGTGCCACTGACAGCTTTGACCAGACCCGGGACAAAATCATCTAAAAGGGCCCCTCTCTCAATACATACAATGTAATGGGGTCCCAATTCTGGGCCCCCTCTTTCCGTGGGCTCGGAACAACTGTTCCCCTTTCCCCCCATCAGCTTCCCTGTTGACTTGTATATTCCAGTATATCTTCCCAGGAGAGGGGACAGTGATAATCCACCACTTGCAGGCAGTGTATCCAGGAGACATGGCTATCTACCAGGAGCATACACCACTTTATTATAAAATAGTATATCAACTGCACGGAGGTCACGCACATACAGTGTACGCCAATGGCAGCTACCAGGTTGTATCAGAACTGCACCCTGCGGTTTGTGCACAAAAAACATGTGGATGCTGCCGCTCCACAGTCACTATAATATGTAGGCTACTGTAGATTAATATCTACAAAATGTTTTAAAATGAAATGCTGAAAAGGTGTTGAATTTACATTTTCTTTATTTATTTGTGTTCTTCCCTGCACAAGGACAAAAAAAGTCTGTTGATGAAATATTGTCGAAAATTCACCCTTCTATACGCCCATGTGCTCAACAAAATCGTTTTGTTCTTCAGCGTGATTTTCCTTTGATGTCTAATTATATATAGTCCCTGATCGTCCTACTGACACATGAAAGACAGAGACGACCAGAGAGATGAGAGTGGGCGACGAGAGAAGCAGATAGGGAGAGAGACAGAGAGAGAGAGACAGAGAAAGAGAGAGAGAGAGAGACAGAGAAAGAGAGAGAGAGAGAGAGAGATCCCGTCAGGCAGTCACCACTGCTGAGTTGGAAATGGGCATCTACCTGGTCATCTGAGGTCATTCATCTGAAGGTCGTCTAAAGTCTTCCATTGTCTGTATGACATTTAGATGCCTGTCTGTCACCTGCCACAGAGCAAACACAACACACAAGACACAACACTTATGCAAAGACATTGAAGAATTCTGCACTCGAAGTGGGAAGTTCATTTACGGCATCAGACGTTGGAGACACTCGTTTTCCAATGGAGGCTCCTGTTTGGCCCCTTTTTCATACTGCATTCTTTTTTGTAAATTGTCATGTGGTATGCATTTGTACTGTACAAATTGAAGTTGATTACTTTTTTAACCTGTATTTCACAACAAGTTAGTGCTTGAGTAAAGGCTATTTGAATATTCTTACAGAAGAGAGACATCTTCACCTTCACCAGGGTTTATTATAGCCTACAATACCATGGGCTTAACTTTAATTAATGGCTTTGAAGATATGAGTCCACAAAGCAGCTTAACAATCTGTAGGAAGAAGCAAAGACTCAACCTGCATAATAATGCTGTTATGGTGCCACTTTTTAAGTCTTGAATAGTTTATAACACAGCGTCAATATGCTGCTTTCCAGCAGCCTTTGCTTAAGTACCATAAAATCATCCTCATGTCAGCTAATAAGTCCATTAAATTCCTCTTGTCAGCAAATATAATAAGCTACCGGTAGGCTAAATATAATCACAATTAACTGCACTCAATGTCAGTATGAAATCATGCATAATACCTTTCAGTCTTTTTCTAAAAACGCTGTTCATGGTATTGTCATCACATGAATATAGATTTTGCAATTGTATGGGCTTAAGAGGGCTGCATAGCAAATAACACTCTATTTCAAATAACACTTCTTCACACTCTATTTGAGAGGTCGTCAACTTTATGCACCCATGCGTAAAGAGAACCAAGACCATACTGGAGAGATCAATACTATTGATTGACTTATTTCACAAGCTACGTTTAAAATAATGAGGTTGTTTTTTTTGGTCATGTAGCCTTAAATGGCTGCTCTAATCAACAATAGGCTAGTCATTAAACGTGCCAGCTGTGTAATGTAATGTAATGAAAGGATCCTTGAAGAAAGTCCCACTTAAAAGTTTACCTTCAAGAACAGAATATCATTAGTCAAAAAGAGAAATAGGCTAGGCCTATATGAAATGGTTGTGTTATGTATAGGCGACAATGTTCTTTTAATTAGCCTATATGAAATCAATGGTTGTTAGACTACAATGTTCTTTTATGAACAATGTAGCCTGTGCCTAGGCCTACATAACACAACCATTTCATATACTATATTTCTCTTTATAAAAGAACATTGTCGACAAAACATAATACATTTCATATATTTCTCTTTTTGTCTTTTTGACTATATTCTGTTGTTGGGCGTAAACCATCAAGTGGAACTTCCTACAAGGATCTTTTCGGAATCCTGACCAAACATCCCCGCAAAGCTAATCAACAAGGACTAGTTCTACCAGAAAACACCAAACATGGAGATGCCGGGGATTGAACCCGGGGCCTCATACATGCAAAGCATGCGCTCTACCACTGAGCTACATCCCCTCCTGATGAACAACATATAATTATTATTATTTCAATACTTTATCAAGTACAACAATATTTTTGATTAGTATTGTTACATGTTGTGCATACGTCGGACAATTTAATACGTAGGCCTAACATAGAGATAGTCATGATAAAATCTTACGGCCGAGTCAAGACCTGCATTGCACTCCTCTCTCAACCGGCGCCGTGGCTTAGATGGTTAAAGCGCCTGTCTAGTAAACAGGAGATCCTGGGTTCGAATCCCAGCGGTGCCTATTGGTGGACCTTTATTGGCCGTCCAATGCCAATACTTACAAACTTCAGCTCCGTAATATACCAACATCTGACTACAATAAGCAATTGCTGAATACATCTAAGTGAATCTGCGCGTTGTTCTGTGTTGCGATAATAACCTATGTATTCTGGTTCACAACACCGTAAACTTATGATTGGCCAGCAGTCAGTGACAATGGGAAGTTACGTCAGGGTGTGAAATGGGAGGGAGTTTGGTTTGCACACTGGAGTCTGTTCAGTCCGCATTGTATAGCCTATGTTATTTGTCGATTTTAGCGTGCATATAACTATCTATAGACCCTACACTAAATTATTTATAGTCGCTGACAACACAGCATTAGAAGGGACATACTAAGAAGCGATTTCCTGAAACATCGTGTGCTGGCTGACTTTAGACCTTACTTGGATAGCTAAGGCTCATTGTTAGCACGCACTAGCACAATGCAAATGAAGTGACAATGAGATCATACTGACCAGCAGTGAATGTGCATCAAATGCATTCACCTTCTCTCAGTGTATTGCAATTCGTACTAAATGATACAAACTACATTTGCCTGTTCGTATATCGAAATCAGTCGTAAAGCTACAAACAGACACTGAACTTTGGCAAGCTAGCCAGCTAAAACCAGCTGAGGCGAAGCTACCGACACTACAGCTTTTGGGCAAGCTTTAGACAAGACAAGCCTACTCCACGCAAAGGTAGTTGATTTCCATGTTTCACTGACCACTGCCTGGACACAAAGACGACCAGAGAGTAAAATGCCAGAAATAAAACTGAAACACGTGGTGTCCTGCAGCACAGAAGATAGTGTAAGTTCATTATGATAGCTCATATTACCATCAGTTTCACTGCGGTGCCAATGGCTGGCTACACTACACATGTGTTTGGAACACTGCCACGTTGTAATGTTTTAGTCGGTTTGATGAAAATGAACGAACTTGTTTGTTCCACAGACACACAAAGCAGACAACCTTCTTACTTCAGAGACTTACAGAAAATGGAAAGCGGCACGAGCAGGAGAAAAACAGACCACAGTTATCCTGCAGGTAATGCACTGAATTACAGCATGCTCCACTTCCTCCCTACTGATGGCAAATAAACAAAAGTAGTTCTAGGCTAATTGGGTATTAGCATGTTCAAACATTGGCCACTTATACACGACGTTTTAAATTCTGAATTAACCATTCATTATAGTTTCGTCGAGTTTTTTGAACTGAATTAAATTTAAGGCAATTCTGAATTATCCCATAGGCTAAACGAGGCCAGTATGGCTGATACTTATGGTTACTATTTTTTAATGCCATCATCTCGTATCACCTCAAATTAAATTTCAAAATAATCAGTGTATTGATTGACTGACCCTAGAAACACAAGCCAATATTTGACAGCTGCTGCCCTGATCAGCCATAGTGTTACAACAACTAGTTCCTAGATGTTAGCGCAGCACTATGCTCTCTGCAATGTCACAGCAATGTTGTTATGATGTATTTAAGCATTTTCAGCAAGTGAATACGGTCGCCCGCGACCCCTGCTGCAGTAAGATGCTACCTGCACTAGATAACTTGTCTGACAAGTCGCAAGCTTCAAAAGCACACAGCTATGAACTTTGCTGGGATGTACCTTGAAACTTCATATCTTGGGTCATCTGTACACTGAGCAGAAAAACACATGCTCCTCTTGACCTAAAGATCATCTGCTGACAAAATTCCATGTACATAGTGTTTGTTTTGTGTGCAGCAATAGTAATTTTTTAATTCAATTTTATTCCATTATAATTCTTGGGCTGGTTTCACTAAGATAGGCAGTGCCTAACTTAGACATAGGGTAGTCGGACTTGGCATAGACCTCTAACAAAATCTGTTGCACAAATTTATGAAGTCTCTGGCTATCGTAATTCGTACTATGCTGCAAAGGATTGTGGGTACTGTTAGACTCTTTTCAGAACAAAAAATGGCGGACTGATCTATTGTATTCTATTCTCTTCTATTCAGTTGGAGAAACAGGAGCAGATCCACAGTATAGACATTGGTAACGAGGGATCCGCCTTCATCGAGGTGCTAGTGGGACGATCCACCTCCGTCAAAGACACAGACTTTGAGGTAGACAACATACATACAAATTCTACACACACACACACACACACACACACACACACACACACACACACACACACACACACACACACACACACACACACACACACACACGCTGTCTACAGTGAGGCTAATGCTATTGTGCAAAATGAAGTGCATTGTCTTGCATTTACATAAGGCCCATCCCCAAGGACGGACTTCGTATTGAGCTAAGTCATGACATGTTCATTGAAAATTTTCAGAATTCAGCTTCACCCATTTTTCGCTGAACAGTGGTCCAAAAATGGTATTGCTGATAAGTCCCTTCTAGATTGTCATCAGCAACTCAACCACCACCCTGCTGCCACATGAAGCAGCAAAGAGGGGGTGAAACTGAATTGTTCCATCTCACTCAGCACACCCTTATTACCCCCAAACACAAGAAGAAGTAATTCATGGTTTGGCCATGTCAGTCTCCTGACCTGATCCACACTGAAATCCTCTTGTAGGTGGTGAATCAGCAGCTCTATGCAGACAGAAAGCAATCCTTTTTTGAACTCTTGATATGTCACCTATAATGTTGTGTGCATTGCAATATTTTGGGCAAAACTGTGCTCTTACCCTGTTAATTGAACCGTCACGCTCTTACTGTTGCAAAGTAAACATTAACCATTATTTTTACTCTTATCTCTAAATGTCATTTTGCATATTAGCATTAGCTTCACTGTATTTCTAGATGCTTGGTGTGTCAGGCCTAATTTATCCTCTCCAAACATTATGTGTTTTGTAAATACCCACCGACCTGACGTTTGGTCATCACGACTAGTTGAAGCGATTCCGGAAGAAATTGTTGGGTATGTCTCGGTGTGTTGTGGAAGGATGGTGGATGGCAGGGCAGTGGGGCTGCTTCGGGACAGTATCAGCATTTTTAGTGGGGCTGAGAACGCTATCGACAGTCAGCTTACAGTAGGGCAATCAAATATTAGTTCTAAATTGCCAATCTAAAGACTCTAATGCCTTGTTTCTCTGGTCTGGTGGATCTGTTGGTCTCATGTCAGGTGCTGCTGGTCACGTCGTCCTTCATGTCCCCGACGGAGAGCAGAGCGGGCTCCAACATGAACAGGGTCCGCTTCTTCGGGCCCAGCCAGCTGGTGAAGGCCACCTCACAGGAGAAGTGGGACCGCGTCAAGATCGTCTGCTCGCAGCCCTACAGCAAGGTGTGTCTGCCATAGACTGTTCACTCGCTGTATTAATATAAATGCTGTTGATATTCATCAAAGTGTAAAATTGCTGTTGTGTGAATATTTAATTCACACACATCTACCGGTATTCTGTTCTATTCTATTCTATTCTATTCTATTCTATTCTATTCTATTCTATTCTATTGACCAGTTTAGATTCCACAGAATTAATTCTCAGTCTCATGTAGAGCTGCTCTTTGTGTGTTTGTGTGTGCGCGCACAACACTTATTTTCTTGTACGGGTATATATGATGTATACACTCACCGGCCACTTTTTTAAGCACACATTTCCGACTGCTCATTGACGCAAAATTTCTAATCAGCCAATCACATGGTTGCAACTTGATGCATTTAGGCATCTAAACATGATCAAGACGATCATGACGGCAAAAATGTTGTTGAACATGTAATTGAAGCTTTCTGGCTGGATGTTTTTGTCCCCATTTTTGTTTCATGTCGTATCTATAATCAAAATCACAAAACACACTCTCCAGTTTTGTCTCTGGGGATAACCCAATTACAGCTTTTACATCACAGTACAATGGGGTTTTTATTTTCTGCTCTGTTTTGGGCACCTCTCCATAGACAATTGCATATGGACTATCCTTTGTGAAGTTCCACTCTCCTCCTGATGAAAATGATCCACCCACTGCGTTGTCTCCGGTAAGTGTGTGCGTGTGCGTGTGCGTGTGCGTGTGCGTGTGCGTGTGCGTGTGCGTGTGTGTGTGTGTTCTCGCGCGCGTATGTGTGCCAGCTGTTCTCACTGTATGTGCTTTTGGAGATTGGCTTTGTTTGTAGAGTACTTTGTCACAGTCGTCAACACCTTCAAAAAACTGCATTTTCAGCATAATTGAACGTACAGTACTACAAGATCACAGGTGCTGTGCCTGACAGGAGGCACATATTATCAGTAGAGACACAACAGCTTGCCTAAGTCATGCCTTTTTGAAGTGGCAGAACACATTGGATGCGCGACTTCTCTTTTGTAGTCCAAATAATTACATATTTTTATACAGAAAATAGTTGTTTGAAGTACGGTCACCAGTCACACCATTTGGTTATGATTAATTTTGAAGTCCAGGACATGTGGTCCAGGGGAAATGGCAACGTGGATTGGAAGGTAGTTTTGATCCAATATCCCAGACAAAATTGAACCCATCTTTGGCCCATCAAAGAGGTGAAGACTGAGACCCACTACAGCTTTGAAATGTAATATTTGATAGCTTGGCAATTTTCATGTTATGCCCCGTAAGCATTGCAGTGTCAAGGCGCTTACTATATTTATGAGACATGGCCAGACTGACCCAAGGGGGTGTTTATACATCCAGACATAATATGTGAATTTCAAAGGTTTCCTCCCAACAGCAGTGCTTTGTAAATGACTTTGATCTCTCCATTCACATTTTCTCCCTTCATGTTGGAATGGTACATATTAGCTTGGAAGCAATAAGTTACCCTTCACACAACGTCTTTTACCCGGTCTTAATTCAGGGGTTCCCAACCTTTTCCAATTTAGGGCCCACTTGAAATGTCCACAAATGTTCAGGGCCAACCTCTGACCCAATAAAAATTACAACTCAAATATATAATTAACAGCAACACTGCACATTATTTATTTTTCGTCAAAAATTATTTCATGGCCCATTTGGACTACTTTCAAGGCCCACAATTTGAGAATCACCGCCCTAATCCATCTGCGTTCCTCTGTCCTTCACCCCCAGAAGGTGACTAAGCTCGGTCAGTTCCGTCTGAAGGAAGAGCCGTCTTCCAAGAGCCCCAGTCTTCAACCCGGCAGCCTGTTCTTCAACCGTGAGAGCAGCAAGAATACCACCCCTCCCAAGGGTAAGACCATCACCAAAAATGAAATGAGAAGAAACTGAGTGCAATCTCTACCCTACAATGGTCTGAGTACTTCAGAGACACATCAAAGAAGGAGATCGCGTTGTTGGGACAATAACCTAAGACCACCCCCTTAACATGTGATTGCAGTTACATGCAGGGGGTATTTTGCTTTCAAGTTGAATATTGCCAGTATGCAGTTTATAACAAGTTCCGAAATATTCCCTTTAGATGTTTGGGAGAGAACGCTGTGTTCCAAGAATGGCCACATTCAGAATGAATGAAGAGTTTACATGACTCCTGCCCTAACTGCATTCTACCTATTTTCTGTTTAAAATTGGAATCTTTCCTGCATACAGCCAATGTGTTTGGAGTGGTGATATGGCATTTGTATGAGTGGGCAGCCTCCTTAGCTCTCCTCCCAATTTGTGTGCGTGTGTGTGTGCATTGCCTAATATCCCTACATAGGTTCATTGCAGAAAAAGAATGGTCCTCTAGCACAATATTCAAGCCTTTATTGTTGTGAAGTCAGCAGGGCAATTTTTTAAAAGGTAAACATGATTCTGTTTTTAGCCTTCTCTTATTAGTTACCAATATTGAGTTGCACTGATTGCATTCCAACCTTGAAGATTGACTGCATCAGTGTGACTAGAAGACTAAATTGAGTTCACATATAACCTTCTATTTATCCACTAGCGTTCCACAGGCCAATTCAATCAGCATCGTTTAGGCCTAACAAATATCATTTGTATTCGACAAAGGCAATCACGGCTCAGGAAATGTAAATCTTGAGATGTGTGGTTACCAATATGTGACCTCCGATCTGTGGAATCATATTTGTCATGTTTAACCTGGAACTCATTTAAAAGTCAAATGGAAGCACATACTGACAACTTATTGCTCGATGATTAAAGCTGCAGTCCGTAATGCTTTCAAGTGCACTGTTTGCATTGTTATTGAAGCCATTTCTCTACCTCGCAATGGCACCACATTAGACCTCTTCAATGTCACCTGGGGTATTTCTCTAGGAAGTCTAGCTCAATGAGTGAGTGAGTGAGTGAGTGAGTGAGTGAGTGAGTGAGTGAGTGAGTGGTATCTAGCGAGGAAGGTGCATAACAACATGGTGGTACTAAAGGCCAAGGCCGAGTAGAATAGGAGGACTTCTCTCAATTATGCACACAGCACAAACCAAGGCCACGCTAGACACACACAGGCATCCCACTGGGACCAGCTGTGGACAACACACAGTTGCACAACATGCTGTATAATGATGTGCAGTAGCACAACACAAAGTAGTATAGCACACATAGCACAGCATAAGTGTCAGAAGCGACAAAAATATTTTTTAAAAAAAACACACATTTGTGAAATTAAACAATAGCGGTAATATTGGGCAAGGTTTAGAGGCTATGTGCTTGATTGCTGTCAAACCACAGTTGTCAGTTTGATTAATTTTGCGATTCACTTGCCAAGGCCTTGACGGTGTCTCCATTCTTAGTATGTGGCAGTGGCTGTTCTGTTGTGCGTTTCTCCTTGCCATCAGCCTCATCTGCCCTTCTTCACCTGACAACAACAAGACAACCAGTTGTAATATGGCATTCTCCATGTATATTAAGTAAATCCTTGTGTGTGTGTGTGTCTGTGTCTGTGTGTCTGTGTGTGTGTGTGTGTGTGTGTGTGTGTGTGTGTGTGTGTGTGTGTGTGTGTGTGTGTGTGTGTGTGTGTGTGTGTGTGTGTGTATATGTGTGTGTGCGAGTGTGTGTATATGTGTGTGTGCGTGTTTGTGTGTGTCCATTCTCAGTCTCCCCTCAGAGTGATAAGTTGAGTTACGCTGCCGCAGCTTTGAAGTCCGAGTCTGCCTCTCCTCCATCCTCTAGCTCTGCCACTTCACAGGTAAGACACACGTGCGTGCGCACACACAATCACATTCAGAACAAGTGCAGTCACACACACTGAATCATTCAATCTTTTTTTTCTTCCCTTTTTATTTTTTTTAATACTTTATTGTGTGAAACAATGTATTCATTTAGCATTTTCTGTTGTTACATTTCACAGATATCACACATTTTTTCCCATTTTTTTATATCACACCCTGTGTGTAGAAATATAATAAAAAAATAAAAAAATAAAATAAAAATAAAAAAGGTAGAATAGACAAAAAGAAAACTTGAATCATCACATAAACAACAACGATGACAGCGACTTTAAGTCATCGTCACTCTAAGGAATAGAACAAAGGAATACTTCTTCTTTACCACACTTCTGTTCCTAAAAGGAAGTTAAATAATAAATAAACAAGTAAATAGATAAAGAAGAAGAGTGATTCAATAAATAAATAAAAAGTACACAAAGTAAATCCCTTGCCTTTGGATTTCATACATATTCTTATATTGGCTTTGTCACCTCTTTTACGCTAGAACCCCCGCCCCACCCATCCACAAACACACACACACACCCACCCCACACCCACACTCTCACTCTCACTCTCACTCTCTCACTCTCACTCTCACTCTCACTCTCACTCTCACTCTCACTCTCACTCTCACTCTCACTCTCACTCACCCTCCCCCTCACCCTCACCCTCACACTTCACCACCCCGTTCCCCATGTTTTCATATATCTTTCCCAAATACCTCTTGTTTCTTTAACAGGTAAAGTTCCCATCTTTTCTCGAAAACCTTTTCCTTTTTAATAATACTGTAAGTTACTTTCTCCATTTCATACATGTCGTGAACTGAGGCTACCCATTTTTTGACATTAGGTGCGTCTGGTATCTTCCAGTGCCTTGTTATTTGTTTCAAAACAGTGATTCTAAGAACCCAAAAGAAATGTATATGTTCAATACTTACAGTGCCCTCCATAATTATTGGCACCCCTGGTTGAGATGTGTTTTTTAGCTTCCAATTATTTTATTTTTTTTTCTAAATAATATGGGACCTTAATGGAAAAAAAGAGAAAAATCCAACCTTCAATACAAGTGCATTTATTCAGTGGGGAAAAAATCCCACATAAAGAAATAATTATTTGACATCAAATAATGTGTGTCACAATTATTAGCACCCCTGGTGTTAATATTTTGTACAACCCCCTTTTGCCAACAAAACAGCACCTAATCTTCTCCTATAATGTTTCACAAGATGGGAAAAGACAGAAAGAGGGATCTTCAGCCATTCCTCTTTGCAGAATCTCTCTAAATCATCCAGAGACCTGGGTCCTCTCCTCTGTACTCTCCTCTTCAGCTCACCCCACAGGTTCTCAATGGGGTTGAGGTCAGGGGACTGAGATGGCCATGGAGGAGCTTGATTTTGTGTCTGTGTGAACCATTTCTGTGTAGATTTGGCCATATGTTTAGGGTCATTGTCTTGCTGAAAGACCCAGCGACGACCCAGCTTCAGCTTTCGGGCAGAGGGCAAACAGTTTTGAATATAAAATGTCCTGGTATTTCAAAGCATTCATGATGCCATGCACCCTAACAAGGTTCCCAGGGCCTTTGGAAGCGAAACAGCCCCCACAGCATCACTGACGACCCACCCCCATACTTAACAGTGGGTATGAGGTGCTTTTCAGCATGCGCATCTGTTTCGTGGTACGCCAGACCCACTTTGAGTGTTTGTTGCCAAAAAGCTCAATCTTGGTCTCATCTGACCAAAGCACACGGTCCCAGTTGAAGCCCCAATACCGCTTGGCGAACTCCAGACGCTTGCGTTTTTATGATTGTGGGTGAGGAAAGGTTTTCTCCGTGCATGCCTCCCAAACAGCTTGTTGGCGTATAGACAGCGCCTGATGGTTGATTTGGAGACTTTGTGACCCCAGGATGCTACCATTTGTTGTAATTCTGTAACAGTGAGCTTTGGAGATCTTTTGATTTCTCTTACCATCCTCCTCACTGTGCGTGGTGGCAAAATAAACTTGGGTCCTCGTCCAGGCTTGTTTACCACTGTTGCAGTTGTTTTGAACTTCTTAATTATTCCTCTCACAGTGGATATGGGCAGCTGCAGTTGAGTGGCAATCTTCTTGTAGCCTCTGCCTGACCTGTGAAGGTCGACGCACATCTGCCTCACTTGTATGCTGTGTTCCTTTGTCTGTCCCATGTTTAAGAGTGGATAAGAGAAATGGCCTCGGTGTCACGTCATATTTATACCCCAGGGAAACAGGAAGTGATGAATTACTAATTAAATGTTCCTACATACTCTGGTAAACTTTGTAAACTACTGTAGAAATGACAGAAATGCTTCAATTATATTTATTTCCTGGGAATTGTTAAGGGTGCCAATAATTGTGGAACAGGTGATTTAATGAAAAATAATTATTTTTTAGTCAGGGATTTTTTTATTTTCTTACAATTCATTTGAGTTGAAGGCTACATTTTCCTACAATTTTCAGTGTGACAGTATTCTTCTGCAATAAACACTGAATTTATTTTAAGGCTTTTAACACATCTCAACCAGGGGTGCCAATAATTATGGAGGGCACTGTATATCGGGCAGTATACCAAGCATTATGTTATGCTGCTGAATTGGGACATCTGTTCTCAAGAAATTCTTAATTGACCCCATTACCTTTTCCCAGTAGGGTTTTAATCTGTCGCATGTAAAGAAAATGTGTGTGTGATCCGCATTACTGTTCCCACAGTTTCTCCAACAACTGGAAGTAAACTGTTTGTATTTTATTGTTGATGGTGTTCTAAAGTACCTTATGTTCACTTTCCATGCAAATTCCTGCCAGTATATGGATTTTGAATGGTTATAAATATCTTTGTTCCCACTCCTTTTCAGAAATTGCCGTTTTCAATTCATCTTCCCACTTCTCTTTTATATAATTTTTTTTTCCTTCGTTCTGTTGGAGTATCCTGTAAATTTGTCCAGTTACATTTTTTATATTTCCGATTTCAATTACTTTTAATATTTCTCTTACAAAGGGGTGGATCTCGGCTAAGGTTACAATCTTTATATTTTTATTCACATAACTTCTTACTTGCAAGTATCTATAAAAGTGGCTCCTAGGCAATTGATATCGTCTTTCTATGTTTTCAAAAGAATCAAAGCCTTTTTCTTCATACATTTGATAGAATCGCACAAGACCTTTACTTTCCCATAGATTGTAGCCTCTAATCCCTCTTTATTTTGGGAGAAACTCTGGATCTTGTTGTATATCTCTCAGGCATATCCAGTCTTTATCATCGGTCTTTACTGCTCTCTACTTAGTCTTTTTCCATATTTTTGCTGTATGTTTTGCAGTGAAGTTATGCAATTTAGTTTTAGTTTTTGGGAACCACGCATTACATTGCCCTACCAGGTCGGCTTCCATAATTTTCCATTTTGGGTTCCACTTTTTGTTGTTCATGATTAGAATAGGTTTTATCTGTGCTGCGTTGAAGTAGTTAGCAAAATTTGGCAGTGCAAGACCCCCCGTTTCCTTGCGTTGTTGTAAAGTTTTAATTTTTACTCTTGGTTTCTTTTCATTCCATAGAAATTTCCTTAGTAGGTTATCCCACTGTTTGAAGGAACCGTTTGGTACAAGGAGTGGGAGATTTTGGAACAGAAACAGAAAACGTGACAGGATATTCATTTTAATTATACTAATTTTTTCTAATAATGTAAAAGGTATTAGTTTCCATCTATTTAAGTCATTTTTTATCGTGTTTTCTAGCTTCCCATAGTTACAGGCGTACAGATTTTCAAGATTGTTAGGAATATTCACTCCCAGGTACTTAACCTTGGTCAACTCCCACTTGAACTCATATTGTTTTTTTTAAATGTGCAACTTAGTTTACTACCGACCTCCATTGCTTCCGTTTTGCTAAGATTCAGTTTGTATCCTGATAGGGAGCTATATTCTCCTATTTCCTGCATTAATGTTGGTAATGAGTTGCATACATCTGTCATATATAAAATCACATCATCGGCATACAGTGCTATTTTGTGCTCCATGTCCTCCATGACCACTTCCCTTTTATCTGCATATTTTTTTCTTATTTTTTTTCTGCGAGAGGTTCAATACATAAGGCGAATAACTGTGGCGATAGTGAGTCGCCTTGTTTTGTACCCCTTTTAATCGTGAAAAGTTCAGAAAGTGTTCCATTTACTCTTACTCTGGCGGTCGAGTTGTTATACATCCCGTTTAGCAAGTTTAAGAACTTATGATGAAAACCGAATTTTTCACATACACCAATTAAGAAAGGCCATAGTAAGCGGTCGAAAGCCTTCTCGGCATCAAGCATTAGTGTTAGCATCTGATTTTTTTGTTCTTTGGGTGTAGTCTATAATATTAATTGTCCTTCTGATGTTATCTCCTAGTAGACGATCTTTAACAAATCCTGTTTGATCAAGATTGATCAAGTCAGGAAGTAAGTTTGTAAGTCTGTTTGCCATAAATGTTGTAAATAACTTTTGATCCACATTTAATAATGATATTGGTCCATATGAGGAGCAGTTTGTTGGATCCTTCCCTTCTTTGTGGATTACTGAAATCATGGTTGTACCCCAGGTTTTTGGCCACAGCCCAGTCTCCAGAATGTCATTGAAACCCTGTTTAAGATTGGTATTAATACATTTTGGAATGCTTTGAAAAATTCATAGGTAAATCCATCAGTACCTGGGCTTTTACCAGTTTTGCTTTTCTTAATCGCCTTTACTATCTCTTCCTCTACTATTGGTTGTACTAAATAGTTGTTTTGTGTCTGGGTCACTAGAGGGAGATCTAAATGTTTTAGGTAGTTCCTGATTTCAAGATCACTCACTGTTTTTTTCTGGGGTATATAATTGTTGGTAAAATTCCCTGAAGCAAGCCGCAATTCCTGAATTTCCCCCCCTGTGAAGGGTGCCATTTACGTCTTTAACCATAGCGATCGTTGCTTTTTCTTGCTGTTTTTTTAATTTAAATGACAATGTTTTCAATGCTTTAGGGCTGTTATCAAAAAGAAATTGTTTACTTAGTGTTAATTTTTTTCTATATCTCCTTAATATCTATTTCTTCTAATGCTTTTTTAACTGTATTTAGTTGTTTACTTAATTCCTTTGTTCTTAGCCTTTCATATTCTTTTTTGCAGGTCTTTGATCTTAGTTTCTAAACTCTTTCCTATTTTTGTCAATTTTTGTTTCGTTTTTTCCAAGATGAGTATGCTATGATTTCCCCTCTTATTGTTGCTTTAGCTGCTTCCCATATAGTAGTGTACTCACTCACCTCCCCATTATCGTTAATTTCAAAAAAGGATTTGATATTGTTATTCCTTTTTTCTTTGAAAGCCTGATCTTCTAATAATGAGTTGTTCATTCTCCAAGAAGTTTTATTTTTTTCTATATTTAAGTGTAGCTCTATTATTACTGGGGCATGGTCAGTTGTACAGATTGGTAATATTTCACATCTAGACACTTTTGCAATGTCTCCTTTAAACATAAAATAGTAATCTAGTCTTGAAAACACTTTGTGGGCGTCTGAGTAAAAGGTAAAGCCTCTCTCTTGAGGATGCAGGGTTCTCCAGACATCCAGTAATCCTATTTCTATTTCAGCTTTTTTCAATAATGGCTGTGGCTTTTGCTGCCTTGTGTTTGCCTGTACTTTGAGTATCTATTTTATTTCATAATTAAATTGAAGTCCCCGCCCATTAACAGCACACCCTTTGCTTCCATCATTAACCAATTTAAGTATCTTTTGTAATATTTCGTCTCCTGCACCAGGTGGGTTATAAACATTTACCAAAGTTATACATTGCTGATCTAATTCCCCTATAACTATTACATATCTTCCTTCTTTATCTCTGAAACACTTTTCCAAATTAAATACAAGGTTCTTTTTAATGAGGACTGCTACTCTTCTCTTAGCTGTGGTGTGTGAGGAGTAAAAAACATGGGCTTTAGCTAATTTCTCCATCTTAGCGTGTTCCGTGTTGTTTAAATGGGTTTCTTGGAGATAGGCAATTCCTGCTTTTTCATTTTTTACCTGTTGTAATACACGTTTCCGTTTAATGGTGATTATTTAACCCGTTAGTGTTCAAAGAGAGTATTCTAATCATGGTATTGGTTTTTTATTTTTTATTTTTTTCTTCCATTTTTCTTCCTTTTGGTTGACAAAGGCATGAAAGGGAGTAGTAAAAGACAAGAAGAAAGGAAGAAAAATAAGAAGAGAAGAGAAAAAAAAAAAAAAATAAAAAAAATAAAATAAATAAAAATAAAAAAAAGTGATTTCAACCAAGATGTGTACCCGTTACCCAAAACCCTTTCCCCGAACCCCAATAGTGGACTTCCAATTAATGTAACCTCCATATGGTTACCGAAGGTGTCCCTCTTTAAAATATAGAGGAAAAGGGTCTTAAAATGCCCGACCCCTGATAAGTGGAGTTCAAGTCTCCAAACTCAGGGGTGGGACAGGCCCCTGTAAGCCCGGTGAACAGTGTGATATTGAAAGGCTATTTCCCATTTGTCTTTTTAGGTACAATTTCAACCCGTTTTTAAATAGGCTACTCTTATTTATTCTTCCCTCAAATGTGAAAATCTGTAGTTGTTGAAATTGAAATTAAACCCCTCCCCCCACCCCTACCCCCGAGAGCAAATCCAAAACAAGGACACAAACATAACATAATTCAAACAAAGCAAAAAAAGAGAGGGGGCCATAATCAAATGAAATAAAATGAAGAGATTCAGAGCTCCCTTTTCACAGGGCTAGTTTTCTTCTATAGGACATGTTATCAAATCTAGGCTATTATAAAGTCAGGGTGCTAACATGTGATGTTGACAAAGTTTGGTGCTATAGCTCTGGATATATAATGTAAAGAAAAATAATAATAATAATAATAAAGCGGCAAAAAGGTAATGATATATATATATTTTTTTATAGGCCTAATTGCTATAGCCTAATTACTATTGAGAATCAGACACACGCGCACACACACACACACACACACACACACACACACACACACACACACACACACACACACACACACACACACACACACACACCTGACTATTAAGGATCAATGGTTTAAAAAAAGAATGAAAAACAACCCAGAAGGACAAGGAAAGGGAAACAGCTCCTTTGAGCTGGGCCTATAGATGACTTAAATTTCGCTGATCCACTCCAGGTTGTTGAGTTCATATAGCCTACCAGTTGTGGCATTGTACATATGCATGAAGGGGGAGAAAAAAACAAAGAAGAAGAAGAAAAAAAAGAAAAAAAGAATCTATATAGAGAGGAAAAAGTAAGAGGAATAATATGAGGATTGCGCTCTCCCTCAATCTACATGTCTGTATTTTGTGCACTGCACAGTGTCCTTTCAAGGATCCAAGTAGGGCAAAAAAAAAAAAAAAAAAAAAACCGAGGAGGTAGAGTCCAAACTCCTCCCTTGCCGTCATGTTGGCCACTTATTAGTCCCCTCTATAGAATTCAAGAGTCAATATGCAATGTTTCTCAGTTTATCTATTGCTTTCAGTTCCAGTCGGGGGGAGACGGGTGAGAAGAGAGAGGGGGGGGAAACAAGTAGTACAGCCAACGGCCTCGATCTTTGCGCCTCGCGTAATTCCTTCCTTCAGTTCAGGCGATATTAACTTAAACTATAGGTCTCAATATTCATTCAAATTTTAAATTAAGACTCTTGTTACTCACCCAGTATTCCCACTGTCCAATGTTCCTTATTCGTTTTTGAGACTTTAACACAAGGTCTTGGGAAGCCCTCACCTTTGCGCTCTCCACACTCGTTGCCCTCTGTGCACGTTCTGTAGTCTATTTGACCACGTCCTTTTGCCTGATGTCGGAGTAGGCCTATATTGCTGGTTCAGATGATCAGTCTTCCATATTCGCACCGGGACCCTCTCGAGAACTCGGCTGTCCTTCGCTCTTACTCCTTGATGTCCTTACCCTCTGGAACGGTAAATTTGTATGTAGCTGGGTATCCATTCGCCCTCGAGTAGATTCTCTGGTCCGTGCCGCTTATCACTCCCTGTCGCCGTAATTGATCCTCTGCTTCTTCTGGTGTATCGTAGGTAACAGATTCCCCATCTCGAAATACTTTCAGTTTGTCTGGGTTTATCAAGTGCGTCTTGACGTTTTTTTTCCCTTCAAAAGTTTTCTCAGTGGGCTGTAACGGTTTTCTCTCTTTCTGTGTCTTGGTCGTAAAGTCTTGTGAAAAGTAGATTTGGGTTTTCTTCTAGCATTATTTCTTTTTTTTTAGACCAGGCCGCTTGTAAAACCTTTTGTCGCATATCCTCATCCTGTAGGCGCACTACTAATGGACCGAGGTCCAGGGTTCTCCTGTGTAGGCCTAGTGTTTCCTCGGGGAAGACCGGTGCGCCTTTGAGATATGGAATGCGTCAGGTGTGAGAAGCAATTTTTCGGCGAATAGTTTGTTTAGGAATCCCACCATGTCATCTCCCTCCACTCCTTCCTGAATTTTGTAAATCCTTATGTTATTCTGACGGGATCTCATTTCCAGTTGTTCTACCTGTTCGAGTGTTGCTCTTTGTTGTTGTTCGAGGTGTCTCATTATTTCGTGTAAGTCCGTTTCTCTCTCCTCCAGCTGATGTATTCTCTGCTCCGCGTCTTGTATGTTTTCTTTGACTGC
The DNA here is from genome assembly GCF_034702125.1 of Engraulis encrasicolus. Classification (NCBI taxonomy): domain Eukaryota; kingdom Metazoa; phylum Chordata; class Actinopteri; order Clupeiformes; family Engraulidae; genus Engraulis; species Engraulis encrasicolus. Next base: position 38,147,350 of record NC_085861.1, read on the forward strand.
TCCGACTTCGGTGCGAATGTTGCTCACGTCGCCTCGTATTTCACTGATTTCTGTAGAGAACTTTTCAAAGTCTTGTCGCAGTTCGCCAATCTGTTTCGAAATCTCTTCTTTGAAGCCCGTCAGCATCTCTTTCAAGTTTCGCTCCAAGCTATTTTCGGACGCCATGCTTTCTTCTGATTTGTTTTTAGGTTTTTGACGCTCTTTCTTCGGTTTCTCCTGTTTCTTGAATTCTTGAGTTATCGCGCCAGATCTGAGGTCCATTGCGGTTTCATTTCCATTGTAGGGTTTTACTTTACTTTTTCAAATTATAGACATTATTGGGAGTTTGTCTTCAGCTCATTCATACCGACATTGCTGTCCACCGGAAGCGGAAGTCCTACTCCTGCAAATTTCTTCCCTTTTTATTCTCTTTATTTTTCCCCATCACCCTCCCTCATACGCATATTTCCCCTCGTTTCAAAGTCAGAATGGCTTTTAAAACACATTGCACCTTAGAGGCTCCATTAGAATGTATTTCATGGAGCTTTGTAGCTTTGTGGTGACTCTTACCCCTTCATTTTCCTGCTCGGCGCTCGGCCCTCCTCTCTTCTCTTTTCTTCTCTTCTCTTCTCTTCTCTTCTCCTCTCTTCTCTTCTCCTCTCCTCTCTTCTCCTCTCATCTCCTCTCTTCTCCTTTCCTCTCTTCTTCTTTCCTCTCTTCTCCTCTCCTCTCTTCTCCTCTTCTTTTCTTTTCTTTTCTTTTCTTTTCTTTTCTTTTCTTTTCTTTTCTTCTCTTCTCTTCTCTCCTTTTCTCTCAGGGTGCAATTATTCCTTGTGACCTAAAAAGTAAAAAGTGGCTCTGTCTTTGTCCCCCTACACACACACACACACACACACACACACACACACACACACACACACACACACACACACACACACACACACACACACACACACACACACACACACACACACACACAGAGCTGATGATCCCCTTTCTCTATGCAAAACTAATCAGCTTTACTGTAGCGCACTGAACTGGAACAAGAGTCTTGTTTTCAGCCTAAAGTCTGCAGTCTTGCCTTGTGTTCTAATTTAGTCTTGCCTTGAAATTCTCCAGAGCACATTGTCGGTTTCTTATCAAGTTATTATCAAGGCACTACAAGGCTGTCAAACTAAGATGCATGATAAAGATATGGATTATGAATGTGCTTGTTCTCAATAGATGGGATTGTGTCTGATATGGTAGCTTCCATGTTATTTAACCATTATTCAACCAGGTGTTTTGTATATCTTCAGTCATTCTGTGGCTTCCGGTTGGAGCAGTTATTTAATCAGGTGTAGGGCAGGAGTGTGTTGAATTTTGAAGGAGAATGGTAGCCCTGTCAGTCACTGTGATGGTGTCCAAGTACATTGTATTCACACAGAACGCTGCATTCACATGGTGACCACTCTGCATGGTGCTGTGATGACCCATTCTAAGCTTTGCCACAGAGCGTCAAAGAAAATGCAGGAAATGCCAATCCCATGATTGGTCAATTCTGAAAAGTGATTTCATTAAGACACTTTTGTTGCTATGTCAGGGTACGAGAAGACGACCTTTTTTTTTATTCGGTAGGGTGAGGTCCCACAGTGACATACTACAGTGGATGTCGGACAGCTTTTGTTACTTTTTAGAATGTAAACGTTCACTTTCACCACCATAGCTGGAAATGAAAGGGTCACTTGGAGCTGCTGCTTTTTCTCCAGTGGGACATGATTACAGACCATTTTAATGTAAACCTAAATGTATTCTCTAGGCCGATGTGCAGTAGCTGAGCTGGATTCACAAACACGCACGCACGCAAGCACAAAAACCCTGAATGGCATTTGGTGTTTCCATGGCAATTGCATACTGCTGGTCGTATGTTGCACACGTATGCGTGATGCTCCTGTTTCTTTGTTCATCATACAATGAATGCGTTCAGCATGTCCGTGTTACTGCACGTCTTCAGAGGTGTAGCAAGTATGGAAAAGCCTGCATGAAACTAGTGGGCCTTGGGGAAAAGAAAACGGCAAATAAAATATCAATTCAGTGCAAAATGATGGGAGCGTTAGAGCAAATGATGGGTACGTGTCCTTGGCTACTACTACTACTGCTACTAACTTACTAGTACTACTACTACTACTATTCAGGGCTTGACATCAACTTTTTCACTCACCGGCCACTGTGGCTGCTAGTGGTTTTCCCAAATTCGAAATATTTAGCCTTTCTACGAGACACACTTGTGGCCATAGCTATGTTTTTACGATGATAGTCGTATGCTTAAGCTCAGAAGTGTTAACCTTACTGCCGAGATGGCTGATGTCAAGCCCTGCTACTACTACGGTAGAGTGGCAGTGACCAGGGGGAGAGGTAGGCGAGAGAGTGACAGGGAAGTGGTAGGGAGACGTGCACGCTCGTGCGTCAGCTTGCTCATTTACTCACCAGTCCTCTTCTGTGGGTAATTGCTAACCTAGTTTCAAGCTCCAATCACCTTATTGCAGTGTCCTGTGGAGTGCTTTAGAGAGAACAAATATAAATGCAGGATAATGAATGACATGCCTTGAATACAACGCAATTTGTGAACGGAGGGGAGGTGAAATGCTGAAGTTCTTTTCACGACTGTTTGTGATTGTGTGCGTATACCAGGACTTCAATGAAATGAACGGAATGGGAAAGAGTGGCAGGTTCGTCAATCACTTCAGTCCACAAGGGTAACTCTGATGTATTTCATTCTCAAAGACGTTGAGCTTTGATGACGCACATTTGCAAACTTTTTTTGTTGTTGAAAGAAATGAAAGGGCATCTGAGTATATTTCAGACTTGCTGGTGGTACAGTAGCCCATACAGGCATTTCCTGGTTAGCTGACTTGCCAGGGACTAATGCTGTTTTTTTGGCCCACAATTTAGAGCAGTGGTTCTCAACCTTTTTTGGAAAAAAAAATGCCCCCTTGACCTCATCATAATCTTGCCAAGGCCCCCCTCACTAATAAAAATTGTTAAAATCTACATAAAAAAAACCAAATGCCCCCAATGGCGAAATGACCACCCCCCCACCCCCAAGGGCTACCTAACGCCCATCTAGGATCTGCAGAGATCACAGGAAGAGCACCATACTTGCTGATTGTATCCAGTGGTGATTGGAAGAGTTGTTTTATTATATTGGTGTTCCAGATCAGATCATCAGAGCACCATCCCCTACACTACACCATCAAAATGCTGCTCACCACCAGTGCACACCATGTCTGCTGTTGCACTCGCTGTCTGTTTAGTGGGGACAAAATAAACCAGAATGAAGGAATCTTTTATGGGGTGGACTGACTTGTCCATTTTATTGTATACCCCACCACTCCTTCTCTCCCATACACACACACACACACACACACACACACACACACAACCCAATATTCTCATTGTCCTCCTTTGCTTTCCCCGCCATTCTCTCTACCCTCTGTTCCCCAGCCCCCAGTGAAGAGGAAGTTTGAGTTCAGCAAGGAGAGGATGGAGGGTTCCGCGCCCCCCTCCAAGAAGCCCAGTCCAGCCGTCTCTCCAGAGGCCAAGAGCAGCACCCCCAAACCCAAACCCAGCGCCACGCCCAGTCCAAAAGGTGAGGCATGTAAACAGCAATCTAGACGTGCACACATGCAAGTGACAAGTCTACAGCTCAGTAAACCTCAGGGGCCACAATGGAAATAAGCCTTAGGGCTTTTTTTGTGTTTCTTTTGATGTATGGTTCAATTTGCTGTTGTGTTTTTTTTTTTTTTAATCAAGAATGGTAAAATAAGTCCATTCATTCTTTCATTCAACCTATTGTATATGTGTATGTTTATGGGACACTACAACTATACATGTTTTTATGTTTTTGTTTATTTGTGTTTTAGTATTCATTGTACATTAATGTTTCTCACTACAGCACCAGGGGCTATTAGAGAACGCTTGGGGGGCGTGAGAAGGACACAAATGATGAAACATTTACATTAGAATAGACCCAATTCATTTGAAAACAAAATAAGATCTATCCTAATGTTTTAAAGCACACCCAAATAGCACACGAAAAGTACACCGAAAAATGAACAGATTCTTATGTGTATGTGAATGCCATTGTTGTGTATGTCTGAGCTAAACTATCTTTCCCCATTTCCCTCTCCTCTTCTCCTCCTCCTCCTCAGACCCTCCAGCACAGAAGCCCTCCGACAAGAGAGAGAGCCTGAGCAAAGCCGAACAGAAGCCCAGGGCTGAAGCCAAAGCCCAGCCTAAGCCTCGGCCCAAACCCCAGGCCAAGGAGCAGGCCCCCGTCGGGCCCGTGCCCCTGCACCGCGTCATGGAGGGCGTGGTGTTCGTGCTGAGCGGCTTCCAGAACCCCTTCAGGGGGGAGCTGAGGGACAAGGCCCTGGCCATGGGAGCCAAGTACCGGCCCGACTGGACCCCCGACTCCACACATCTCATGTGAGTCACAACTATACACAGGGCTGTGTTTCTCGAAAGCGTAGTTGCTAGCCATTTAGCAACTTGGGTAGTTGTCAATAGGAAATTGCATTGCAATCTGTTGAAACAAACTATGGTTTCTAGAAATGCACCCCAGTGTAGTTCTATCAATAATGATTAAGAATAATTGAGCCCTCTCAGGCTCTAACAGCACACACTTTTTAATCTCACTGTAGGCCATCACTGTCAGTGTATTTTGTGTTTTCCTGTGCCAATAAGATAGAGTAGGGTCTATATTGATGCAGTGTAGTGTTTTGCTTGGTGATGTTTTCTTGCCGATAGCTCTCTGTTTGAGGTATTTTGTATGTGAAGAAATACCATCCACCAACTTTATGTAGCCTGTGTTTATTAAGGTACAAATATGAGGTTCTGTAAGTTGTGCAACACAATTGAAGTGGAAAAGTAATGAATAAAAAATCTTATATCGTGGGGCATTAAGTATCAAAAATGATAATTTGCTGAATTGTTGGCTTAAGAAATTGATGTTGAATTGAATCATCATGGAGGCTCTGATTTACACCTCTACCAGCGACTATTGAACAGTACAATATTTTGTATATGGAAATGTTTCATTGCTACATTCGTAGATGTCTTTGCTGACATGCAAGGTCACTGTAGACACTCATATTAAAGGCCTTTTGTCAGTACAAGACTTTAGACTTCTGCCCCAGCTCTTCATGCACAGGGCTGTCAACACTTAACTGGCTCGCTGAGTGAAGTGGTTGTTTTTTTTTCACAATGTCACGTTGTCTCCTTACCTTGGATGGAGAGGCGCCAAGGACTGTATTTTAATTCTATTGCTGCACACACAGCCGTACATGCAGTACTTGGTCGGCATACTGTACACAGAGCAAATGCCTGGAAGTCGATTTTCAGTTGTTCACTCACAACTAGAACTAGCTGGCCGCATTCAGCCTTCTTGAAAATTCTTCAATGTGGTGTTGTTGCCGCTGTTCTGATCTCCTTAAAGGCATCCAGTACTGTTGCACCTGAGGATGGAGCTTTGGTGATTAACCAAGCTGCTTGACTCATCTTTGGTGTGTGTGTGTGTGTGTGTGTGTGTGTGTGTGTGTGTGTGTGTGTGTGTGTGTGTGTGTGTGTGTGTGTGCGCGTGTGCGTGTGCGTGTGCGTGTGCGCGTGTCACTGATGCATACTTCATAATTTTCACCTGCCGTTGCAAACATACAAACAGGGTTACACTCGCAAGCTTTAGCATGTGTGCTCATGCTGTACAGGTTTACCCCCAATAACTCTCTGTGTTGTGCTGTGTATGTGTTGTATTTTACAGCTGTGCCTTTGCCAACACGCCGAAGTATATGCAGGTGAAGGCCGCGGGGGGGCTGATAGTGCGGAAGGAGTGGGTGATGGACTGCCACAACCGCAAACAGAAGATCCCATACAAACGGTACACAAACGCACACACAGACACACACACACAGACACGCACACACACACCACCCCTCCCATCTCGCTCTCTCTCTCTCTCTCTCTCTCTCTCTCTCTCTCTCTCTCTCTCTCTCTCTCTCTCTCTCTCTCTCTCTCTCTCTCTCTCTCTCTCTCTCCCCCTCTTTCTCGCTCTCGCTCTTGCTTTCGCTCTTGCCCTCTTGCTCTCTCTCATAGGGAGAATTACATAGAAGTACAAGATGATGGATCAAGTTTATCCCTTCGGGGTGTTATTATGTTGAGTATATTATACAATAATGTTCATAATCAGTTCAATCATTTCATTAATCAGTGCAATAGCATCATCAAGGAGGCAGCAAATTTGCTTTTTCTTGTTTTTGCAAATGCTCATTCATTAATTAGTAGGCAGGGTGTGTGCGCGTGCGTTTGCGCAAGCATGTGTATATGTATAGTAATAATGTAAGAATTTGTTCTAATTTGTAATTAATCCATGTCGTCTGGTTAGTCTCCTGCAGTTTCGAAATGGATGTTTACAATTTAAGCCCTCAGAGTTTTTCTGGTTTTATGTGAAATTTGCATTTGTATTTTCAGATTAGAACGGAGAGTTTTCCTGGAACGAAACAAAATGAATCCACCGTCAAGGATTTTTTTTTAGATCTAATTCAGGAACTTTTTCACAGAATGCAGGACCTACAGAAATGCTAGTGTATTGATTTATTGATTAATTTTAACTTGAAAGTGTGTATGTGTGTGTGTGTGTGTGTGTGTGTGTGTGCGCGAGTGCATGTGCGCGTGCGAGTGCACGTGCGCGTGCGCGTGTGTAAGTGTGCGCCAGGGTTTCCGTTAGGATAAAAATCTGCCGGACTAAGTGACCTGCCGAGTTTTCATCTTCCGGACATTTTAATATCATGCCGGTCAAATAGGCTATTTCACTGTTCATAACTAGCTTAAATTCTCACTTGCATGACCTGCACATGACCGTGCATGAACAGCTAAACACCCGTAAAAAAAAATGCCGTAAGACCAGACAGACACATTAGGTCTGCACACAGAGACTGACCGTCACTCCACGGCAATAGAGCTTTCGGCACCAACTCTTCAATGCGCTCACTACGATACACTCAGACACGCGCACCTCTCTCTCAGTCACATCGTCACCATCATCCATAGCCTACATAACAAACCGGTAGTGGGGAAAAAAAAAAAAACTGCGAACAAGTGAACAGTGCAAGTAAACAGGAATTAATTTAAATATAATGTCAGCTCAGCTGGGGAACGGGGGGATCGAGCATCCGAAGCGCAAGCAAGCAGACGGCTCTGAAGCATCCCATTTGACATGCTATTGCTAGAGCCATTCACAAGCCTACACAACACAACTTCTCGTTCAAACCTTGATATTTTTCTCTCGAGATGATCGCCTAGGCTACCACACGCACAATCTTGGCATAAAACAGCACCGAAAGCCATCAAATGCGCTTATGTCCAAGCATTGCCCCATCCGAATTCAAGCTACCATTTTCCAACTGTTTTTTGCAATGAACGCCAGTATTCTCACAGCTACCCCCGACCAGCAAACTAACAAACTACTACTGCTAATGACCGGTAATTACCGGACAACGGAATGTCTGGTGTGCACGTGTGTATGTTCGTGTGTGTCTATGTGTGCGCGTGTATGTATGTGTGCTCGTGGGTGTGCGTGTGTGTGCGCGTGCGTGTGTGTGCGCTGTGGGTATATGTGTGCGAGCTGATGAGAGCTGATTTGGTCTTGGTGCTTGTGTGCCCAGGGCTCTGCTCCCCTGAGCTTGTGCTTAGCTATGTGATTGTCCGGTTGCTTGTTAAGCGGCCAGAGCAGAGCTACCAGCTACTGGTGGAGAACCTAAGGACTCTCTGACCCAGACAATCACAACTCGCTCGATACACTCGGCAATCACAAACTCTGCCATTTCTTGTACAGTACTTCCTCACTCGTTCCTCTTCTATCTCTCTCTCTCTCTCTCTCTCTCTCTCTCTCTCTCTCTCTCTCTCTCTCTCCCTCTCTCTCCCTCCCTCTCTCTCTCTCTCTCTCTCTCTCTCTCTCTCTCTCTCTCTCTCTCATTCTCTCCCTCGTTTTCTGTCTCTCTCATTGCACCCTCTTTCCTCTCTAATTTCCTGAAACACAAAGCCTGTTTTGCCGTCAGTCTTGTGTAATTTTTTCAGCTCATTCTTTCTGTCCCTTTGGCTTTCATTTTTTTCTTTTCTTCTTTTCTCTCCCAATACTTTTTCCCCATCTTTCTCTTTATTGCCCTCATGTTCTCTTTTCCTCGCTATGTCTTCCTACCTTTCATGAACACTTTCACCCTGTCCCTCTCTCTTTCTGATGTTTTTTTTTCCCTCCAGCTTTTGTTCTCTCTCCCTGTGGTCTCTCTGTGCGTCTCGCTTTTATTTCTGTCCATGTGCTTCTGGATATAGAAGCCAATGCCATTTAATTCTTCATGCTCATGATCCAGCGGGGTACTGAGCTCTACCCTGCGGCCTTTCGTATGGTCTAATTGGCAGGTGACCCAGTCGCTGCACGTGAAAGCATTAAAAGATATCATTTGCATATCATTTTCGCCTATGTGTTTGCATTGCCTATTTCAGTGATTTTCAACCTATGGGCTGGGGCCCACTGGTGGGCCCTGAAGGTATACCAAGTGGGCCTTGAAATAATGTTCTAAAAATTATAATCACATTTTGGTGTGTGTTGTTGCTGATTTATGTGAGTTTTATTCGTAATCGGGTCAGAGGTGGGCCCCTAACATTTGTGACAATTTCGAGTGGGCCCCAAGTTGGAAAAGGTTGGGAACCCCTGGTATAGCCAAATAATGCAAGTCTATGGGAGCAAACAAAACATCATCAAATCTGCTTATAAACTACTTGAAAATGAATGTAAAATTCTGAAGAGGTCAGCACATCTTCCACAAGAGGTCCACTTGTGAGTTGTGACTGAACCGTTTAACCTATAATGTTCATTCAAGGACTGTTAGATCACACGTATGACTCCAATCTGTGAGCAGGACATGTGCCAATTCTTTTTAGTTTTTTAACAACAGCGAGCTAAAAACTAGAAACTGTTTGGATTCTGCCCTCTGCCTTAGAGCACAATACTAACCGCCATACAGTCAATCAGAACAGGTGCTGCCAATACAGGGTTCCATCTCAACTGTCACTTTCTCTCAACATTCCATTCTTAACGAGCAGCTGCACTACAGTTCTAGACGTCTATTGTTCAGCTCTTCAATGCAATGTGATAGTGTCTTGCTAGGATGCTCTTGACAGGCAGCTGCTTGACTCAATGGTAAAGGTGCTGGATTAGCAATATGGAGGTTGAGAGTTCAACTCCCACCGGACCCATGTTGATTTTCAAAATTATATCATATGCAGTTTTCCTTAGCCAACTTAAAATACCATGTATGTCATTTAGTATCAATGGCAAAGGTGCTGGATTAGAGATATGGAGGTTGTGAATTCGAATCTAACTCGGACCCATGTTGATTTTCAAAATTATATCATATGCAGTGTTCCTTAGCCAACTTAAAATACCATGTATGTAATTTAGTATATCCCCAAAACGGGGAGCTACAACACTTTCAAGATAGCTGAATCTAAGGGCCAAAACATACCAAGGCGGAACGGAACGGTCGCAGGACGGACGCGGTCTTTCTGCTTAGTTTTGGCCGGCGTGCTTTTCTCTGCCTTGCACACTGACAGCGTCGGCGTGCGCGGCCAGTCCTGTTCAAAACCCTCCCCACAGCTAAAGCTAGAGTGCTACTTTGCCATTCATTTGAATGAGACACCGCCGGTTGCCGGCGTGAAAAATACGCTGGAGTTCTATTTTCCAAATGCAGCGCGGCGCGGGACGCTCCCGCGCCGCTGACGCCCGACTACCGCCGGTTGGTGTGTAAGGACAGATAGGTTTCAATGTATTTTCACCGACGCCGGTAAAAAACGCGGCCGTTCCGCGACGCTTTACCACCTTGGTGTGTAAGACCCCTAAGATGGCTGAATTGTTTGGCCCATAACTTCTGACTGGGTGGATGGACTTTTCCAACATTTCTTTTAGCTTTGTTTTGTCAATAGTAGTTTGTTTTTAATTTAGGGATAGAGATATCAAAAATAAAACTGTTCATCTCTGCCCCAAAAGGCAAGCCCGCTTCCAGCATTTTCTGTGACAATGCAATCTAGTTAAGTACTTCTATGACCCGTGATGAGTTCATCCCAACCTGTCCTATTTCTTTATCTAGATAAAAAAATCGCCACGTGAAACATTTTGTGCTGTTCCTTTAAATGTTGCAGACATATTGACATTCATGAAGAGATGAGATGCAACAAAAGAACACCTCCACTATGTGTCTTTTGACTGCCATTCCTTCAAAAGGTTCTTAGCCTGTTACGACACGTCGTTATAAATTTGCTGTTACATTGCATTTCATTACATTGCATTTGGCATTTGCTTTTTAACCAAAGCGACTTACAATCGAGGGCATAATCATACCCAACACCACTAGCAGATACAAAGTGCACAGGAAATGTACAAAACAACAAGTGCAGATGCTGTTCCAAGAACGGCAATGACGAAGTCATAGTGCATTACTAAAGACCCTATGTTATGGCATGGTAGTGTAGTACTAAGGTAGTTACCTTTTCAATGACTATTACAGCATTTCAATTACTCAGATGAGATTTGGTCATGTGCCCGGGTAGAGAGCCCTCTCTTGCAGCTCTGCTCATAACTCTTAATTCTCTCTCTCTCTTTGCATTACTCTGCACCAGTGGATACAGTGAGGTTTATTTGTCATATGCATAAAATTACTTAGAGTAAAACATGCCGTGAAGTAAGCGAAGAGACAAGAGGTACATATAGATGGAAAGTATGCCGTGCTGCCTAAAATGCGGTACCTCTTCAAATCCTTGGCTGTCGTTTGGGAAGGGCTCCCAGGGGAAGGACTCCCTTCCGGCATGGTCATGTTGGCCCTGTTCACAGCGAACAGGGCCTAGCAAACACTAATCATAGAACCAGCAGGGCATGCCCTGTCTTTTGGCAATTGCTTAAATATTTAGAGTTTCAGCACCAGCCAGTTGGATAGGCCTGGTCATGGCAATTGCATCTCTTACTTCAATGTTGCAGCATAGTACTATTGTGTTTTAGACAGACTGTAACACACACATACACACACACACACACACACACACACACACACACACACACACACACACACACACACACACACACACACACACACGGTCCATTTGTGGATTGGCACAACAAAATTGCATTTTGCAATCGCAATTGCTTACAGTAGACAGTAAGGAAACATGGGCCTCAAAACAAAACGAATGGGTTATGTCCCCTCTGTCATAAATATCCAAACATCCAAGCACTTAGCCTGTCTTCTACATTCTTCAGGGTAAGGCAATGCAATAACGAGCTGTGGAATTGCATCGTTATGTGCGTGCATGCGCATGTGAGCCATTTTAGCAGACCTCAATATGGCTGAGCCATTGCCGGGAGAAACAATCTGATTTGCTTTGATGTACACTTATAGTTTCAAAGCTTTCTATCTACTATATGCTGGCTTAGGCACTGGTACACAGCAATGCAAAAATAGAGAATTACCGTAAGAGATACTAAGCTTTTCGCTACCTGGGCCGAGACGAAATATGAACGTATCTCATCCTAGTTGTCAATGGACCGTCCCAGTGTGCCTTTGGGCCATTTCCTCAGACATCGATATGGCTGGGTTGTCGCCTGGAGATACAATTGAATTTACCCTGTTTTTTTTAGCATCCCTGTGGTTGTTCAGTGCCTCTGGAATTGGTTGGTTAGCATCTCTGTCGTTGTTTAACATCTCTGTCTCAGTTGTTGGATTGGTATTGCAACGCAGGGATGAGGATCACGGGCATTGACGACGTGTTGTGACTTGGGGCGTGCGTCCGTCCATATGTGGGTGTGACCGAGAGAGCAGGCGGGAGAGAGAGAGAGAGATAGAGAGAGAGAAACTTGGTCTCATGGCTTGTGTGTGGCCCACCACCTGCTGAGCACACTCCAGGCATCCATTCCACATTCACCTGTAACCTGCCTCCCTTTTCATTCGGTAGTCACAGACTGTTTTGTCTGCAACCCCCCCCCACCCCCACCCCCCCTCATTGTCACTTATCCACTCTTCTGGACTATGTCACTTTTGCTACTTTTTCTCATAGACCTACTGTTCTTTTCTTTGCATCTGTTGTCCCTGCCCCCTGTATGTTCTGTAACCTGTGCCCACTCCAAACACACACACACACACACACACACACACACACACACACACACACACACACACACACACACACACACACACACACACACACACACACACACACACACACACACACACACACACACACACACACACACACACACACACACACAAGCCCTCTGCCATTGTTCTTCTACTTGAAGTGTGTCCGTGTCTGATGATGATGATTTATTCTGTATTTAAAAGCTGCATCTGCTATGGTTAAATAAGCCGTCCACTTCCTTTGAACACCACGAGGGGCTTTTCATTAATGCGCGATCAGGGCGCAAAGGACAGACACACACACACACACACACACACACACACACACACACACACACACACACACTGAACAGGCACTTGATGCTCCAGCTATGCCAACATTTATAGCTTCAGTAGTGTTTTTTTATAAGCCCCCATCCGGCACTCATCTTACCCATCATTCTGCGGAGAGAGGAGGGGAGGGTAGAAGAGAGAGGAGAGGAGAGGGGAGGGGAGGGGTGGGGGGGGGGGGGGGAGAGGAGGGGAGAGGGGAGGAGAGAGGAGAGGGGAGGGGAGCGGAGCGGAGAGGAGAGAGAGAGAGGAGAGGAGAGGAAGAGAGGAGAGGGGAGGGGACTGGAGAGGAGGGGAGGGGAGGGGAGGGGAGATGAAGGAATAGAGTTGGAGAGATGGAACAAGCAGCATAAATGGAAAAACTCATAAAATGCCAAGGAGAGAAGAGGAGGGAATGATTATGGGGAGAGCGAGAGACAGGAGATGAGAGGAGTGAACGGGAGATGGAGAAGGAGAGAAAAGAAAAGAAAAGAGGAGGAGGGGCTGAGGAGAGAGATTGAAAGAAATTAGTGAAGAGGACAGGAAATGAGGTAGTGAAATGGATAGGGACAATGAGACCAGACTGGGATGGAGAGCGAGAAAGAGAGCCAGCTGAAAAATTCTTTAGGTGGAGTATGGTGGTCACGAGGCAGGAGGATAATGGACTCAATGTGGACGGCAGGCGTACGTTACACAAGGCCTGAGAGGTATCGATGTGTATCATGCTTAAGCTCTCTGGGCCGTGAGGATGAATGTGGCAGCAGGGTTGGATCGACACAGGCCTACACTCTTTAAACGCTTTTTTGCACGTTCATTTTCATTTCATACATATATTTTTTATTAGTATATATTTCATGTTTATAGAATTTTTAAGGATTTCAAGTGTGCAGACCTCTTGTCAAACTTCACAAACTCCTTTGTCCTGCACTGTGACTATGGACGGGGATGTGCACAGTTTTTATTTGTTTTGTTTTATTTATTTATTTATTGTATTTATAAATGTGTGTGTTTGGGGGGGTTGGGGGTGCTTGATGGTTTCACACCTTGATACCTCATGTTGGTAGTGAATCTTTAATCTATCTGCCATAAGATGATGACATGCGCCTGCAACTTGCTCCGATAGACAT
>NC_085861.1:38165973-38188473 GCF_034702125.1 Engraulis encrasicolus
ATTTTACTGTGTCAACAGCAGCAGACCTTTGCCTTACCTGTGTGTGTTCCCATGTGTGTGTGTTTCGTGTTTCCTCAGGAGATGACTCTGGCATGGACACGGAGGATGAGCTGAAGAGGTGAGTGTTTTGGCCCTGACTTCAGGCGTCTATATGCTACATAATAGTCATTTCAACGCATCACTTTTCAACTCATTGACCAGGTGGCAATATTGGACGTCAAGAGTATGCATTTGGCATCAAACCTCTACTGTACTCACAACCATGCCCACACGGCAACATGACTTCACTGACTGTTAGGTTTAGGGAAGGGTCCAGGCGACCACCTCATCGTGACATGCGACGGGTAGGCTATGCCCTTTCAATTGATTTTGAAGTTGGTAATCCCAGAACTTATCACATTATATTTGCTGTAGACACTTTTTTTAAGAACTTTTTTTTAATTACACAGACACACTCCTCCATCCCACTTCGTGACGCAAACCCTTACGCACTTGATGAGGCCTTTGAATTGATTTATACCATCATTCAAATAGCATTACATTTCTACTCCTATTCTTCTATTTCTACTGCCACTTCTATCCATTCCTGTTCATGGCTTTAGGTACATTCCACTATCCAAATTTCCGTCCTCCCTTGTACTTGTGGCCTCATGATGACATCATAAGATGACAGTTTTATTCAGTATCTTGCAAAAGCGCCATTCAAAGGTCATTTTGCCATTTGCAATAGGGATGTTGAATGTGGGAAAGTCCCGCCAAAAGTTATGTCTCGGCCGACAGCGGGTAAACTTTATCGTTTCTTCCACGGAGGAGGGGCATCAGCGAAGCATGAGGCCACAAGCACAAATGGAGGAGGGGAGTTTGGAAACTGGAAAGAACCCTGTATGTATACCTTTTGAAGGGTGGAAGCGGAGAGCAGGCAGAAGAAGAAGGTCAAGGTCAAGGAGGAGGAGCCAGAGGCTGGAGAGGGCGGAGCATACGACCCATACGCAGCGTCCACTGATGAGAACACAGACGCAGAGGAGGAAGAGGACAAGCCAATCCCAGAACTCCCAGGTAGGCCTCTCTGTTAATATGCTACACTGATTTGCACTTACACTGCCATGCTACGAGCACAATTATGCATAATACAATTAAATGTATTTATACACATAAATACAAATCTAGTATTGAACTTTTATAAATTTGTGTATATTTAAAATGCATATAATAAAGTTATATGTACACACTTACACATGTACTGTACATATACACCTACGCTGTGCTTATTACGTTATTTTCCCAAAGTTTGCCTTTGCTTGAGATTAATTTTCAGCAGATGTTATTCTCCACACTATACATGATAAACGATACCCGTGATATCAGTACACACTGCAGACCAGTGTTGAGGAAAGAGAAACATGTGAGAACGAAATTGTCATAAGTTTAATTAGTGAAACTGTGTGGGCGTGTTGTTCATTATTTGCGCGTCCTTGCGCTAGGCCTGCGTGACTGCAGGTCTCTCAGAGCATGAGGATGGCTGGCAGTGAGCTGATTTGGCATGAACATTTAAATAGCTGGAGGAAGGACACCCTCTTCTTATGTCACTGTCTTTTCATCTCTCTCTTTCTCTCTCTCTCTCTCTCTCTCTCTCTCTCTCTCTCTCTCTCTCTCTCTCTGTCTCTCTCTCCATACCCTCAGACTACCTGAAGGGGAAGAATTTCTACCTGTATGGGAAGTTCCCGCAGAACGAGAGACGGCTACTTCAACGCTATATCATCGCCTTCAACGGGTAAGATGGATGGATATATAGATAAAGGTGTAGATAAATGCATGGGTAGCCGGATGGATGAAGGCATGAATGGACTGCTGGAGGATTGGTGTCTGCTTGAGCCTTTACATCAGGGGTGGGCAATTATTTTGGCCCAAGGGCCGAATCGGGTTTAGAAAGTTGACCAAAGGGCCGGATGTAGTAGGCAACTTGCCCATGCCAATAATAAAAAATGGTGTACGCCAACATAATTAACCATTGTCAGTTATACCCTTCCTACTGATTGTATCTAGATGTAGACTTAGTAATCTTAGGTTTCCAAAACCCTTGTTTTAGGTAGCCAATATAAGAATGAATGACCATATGAATATGCATTTTTTTTCTTGGAAAGGCTCTGAGGGCCGCATGAAATGGCTGAGCGGGCCGCATGTGGCCCCCGGGCCTGAGTTTGCCCACGTCTGCTTTACATGCACACTTCATTTACATTGCTGGAATTGCTAGAGCAGGCGAAGGGAACTCGCACACCTTTATGCCCAGAGCCCAGGGAAAGAGGTGACCCAGAATTGGGCCCCCATTACATTGCATGTATTGGAGGGGGGGTGGACCTTTCAATTGACTTTGTCCTGGGCCCAGCCAAAGCTGTCACCATGACTGCACCGCACAGTGAATGGGCAGAATGACCATGGAGAGTCAGGGTTGAGTACAGCCGGGTCATTTTCCAACCCCTACACACATGTCTCTCTCCCATTCTATATCTTTCAAATCCTCACTGTGTCCTGTCAACATAGACAAAGGTCCAAAAGATGTATTTAAAATAAATAACTAGTACTGCTACCTGGAATAAATGTGAAATGTTGCTTTTAAATTCTCTTTTCTTTGGAAAAAACTTTCGCTTTTCACTTTTCACATTTCACTTGCTATGAACCTGTTGGATCCCTGTGTGACATCTGTCCAAAAATGAGAGGTTGTAAGATAAATGTTGCAATCTTTTCTTCCGTCTCATCTGGCAGGTCACTGGAGGACTACATGAGTGAGAAGGTGCAATTTGTCATCACCAGTGAGGGTTGGCACGACTCCTTTGAGGACGTAGGTTTCTTTTTTCTGTTATTATTAGTAGTCCATTTTTTCGCTTTCTTTCTCTTTGACTTTTCGATAGCTTTAATTAAAAGGTCAAACACCACAACACGCCATGGAAACTTGCTGTATTTAGATTTGATGTTGTCGTCACGATTATTTATTTATTTATTTAGACAATTGTAATCATGTCAGCCTTAGCACTGTAATTCTCAAAGAAAGGTGAAATGTCTGAAATGGGTGCGAATAGCTGTTATAAATGTGTCATATTTGCATAAAACGAGTCCATAAAGAGAACCTGCCAATGTCTTTCATGGTTACAGCTTTAAAAAAAAAATGTTCAAGCAGTTACTATTACTAAGCTACGGGAGTGGGACATTGTTCCTGAATGACTGTATCTTACTAAGGCTAGAACAGCTGCATTTCACTTCACTGAGTGGAAGGAATCAATTTGTAATTTCCTTGTATGAATGGAATATATGGCTTTCACCTTTTGAATAACTCAAAAATGACTTTGCCTTTTAGTGGCAAGGGAGAACCCCAGAACTGCATTTGCATGAATCATCAGAGAAACAGACTATTAATCTATTCTATTCAATCTATTAAACAGTCAATTAAGTCACAAAGGCATGATTTTGATGATGTTTGAAAGCTTTTTTCTTGCTCTACAAATTACACAAACAACATGGAACCCGACAGTTATCCAAGTGTTAATTATGCCACTAAAAAGGCACACTAAGTTTGATAAAAAAAAATCTGTTTCGGTCGTGCCCCAAAGTGTCTGATCTCATGTGAAATGACCCGTGTATTAACTGTATTCTATGGATGCATAGAGTGTCATAGTGTTCCCTCATGGGCTGTGCCTCATTTTGCTTTCCCTCTCTCCACCCCCACTGCACCTGCCTCAGGCTTTGATGGAGAACGGAAACTTGAGTTTTGTGAAGCCCAAGTGGATATTCGCCATCAACGACCGTCAGAAGATGCTCCCTCATCAGCCGTATGCTGTAGTGCCAGTCTAAGGACAAACAAACAAACAAACACAAACAAACAAAGAAACCAACCTGACAGCATCAACTGGCCAAGAGACTTCCACAACCATGTGTCACATCACCTGTCCTCCTGCCACCACTTCTCCCTTGGGGCTTTGGGGGGGGGCTCATCTCTTGGCTCTCCTCTGGACCAGCCCATTGATGCACTGATACACAGGTCTCATGCCCGTTGATGCAAGGATCCTTCAACAAAACGAAATGCAGGCTATGTTCAACCAAAAGCGGATCACAGAGACGGAGACACCTGCCCTGCCCCACCCCTGTTCCGCCCACATCCCATTTGTCATCTCCACCTGCCCGTTGTCTCCACCATCCACATCCCCTCCACTGTCAGCAGTGGCGCTCCCACAATGAGTAGTGCCCCGTACGACGCCCTCTATCTGACACCCGCCCTCCTCTGTGGCCAAAGCGCGAAATTGGCAACAACAACTAAAAACACATTTGAAACTGCTGATTAAAAAGAATTGGTAACACCATGTCATTATTGCAACTGTGAGCTACTAGCACAGAAATAACATTTTAATCTTGTGCTAATTAACAGTTTTCACACTGTCTTGGGTGGGGGGGGGTCACAATTGTGCTTCCCCCTCTCGGATGTTGCCCCAGGCAGTAGGACCGGCCCTGGCTCTCAGCCTCACCTACAGTACCTGCCCACTATCAACCCCTACTCCTCATGTCTCAATCCCACACCGCCACACCCCCTCTTCCATTCTCAGCTTCAGCTCTCCACTGTTTGCTCCCTCAGTCTCCATCCCCCCTCATCCGCCTCCTTCACATCTCCTGCCCTCAGGCAACTGTTGCCCGTAGCCTTTGAGTCCTACTGCACAAAGAGTCCACCTGACTACCAATGCCACCTCAGGGTCTATGCAAAAAAACAACAAGAACAAGAAAGTCCTCTGCTCTCTTACTGTATGTGTGCGTATGTCTGCTTTTGGTTTTTAAACATGACAAGTGCCAATGTAAGCGTGTGTGCAACACCCCCCCCCCCCCTTTCCATTTGGGAAGCACACCATCATGCTTGAGATCAGTAGGAATGAACAAAGAGCTAGATAGAGAGTTCATGTAGGGCAGATGGGTAATGACCAGACGGGTTCCCCTCATGCAACAGCAGTGAGGACTGCATCGTGTTTGTGTGTTAATGATTTTGTGTTGTCTGTTGACGAAAAGTTATTTTACAATGTAATGCAGGGTGCAGCTGAAGTTTGAATGCAGACCTATTTACTATTAATACTGTATAGTAATTTAGTTACATGTCAGGTCAAAGAAACCAAACATATTTGCAACCTTGCATTGTCGCCATATTCTATTTTTTTTTAATTGAATGAAATGTTTTAGTTTTTTTTATTGTCAATACATAATGGGTTGAAGTCCATAGGGCTTGTGTAAGCCTTGTGGCACATTTCTTGATTTCTTTTTCAGGAGGTATTACGTTGTAGATTTTGTTTGTGGTTGTGCCTTGTGCGTGTGTGTGGTGTGTGCGAGATGTAGAGTATGTACTGTCTGGAATATTTTTGTCACTGGTTTTAATATTAAAAAATTGCGTTTCAATTGATACATGGGTAAATATTCTATTGCTCATTTCTTTGTCTGTTTCGGTTTGTTTTTCGTTCCGCATGTGAACCCATTAGACTTGAACCAATAGACTTAAAGGTGCACTGTGTAAGATGGTGACCAGAGTAGGTATTGCACCTATGCTGCTCATTAAAACTGTGCTGCCCATTGCCAAATTTGATCTTTTATTAATATTTACTAAATAAATAACTACTATTTACTAGTATGACCAAAGTGTACTAAGTTTTGCTGCTAAAAATGTCTTTTTCTGGAAATGCAAAATGGCAGACCATGGAGAAGATGAAAAATGCAATTTTTCCAGTCATAATGAATACTTAAAATGTGATGGTGCTGGTCTTTGTGGAAAAAGGCAACATTTCTGAATGGGCAGCTTGAATACTGTAAATAAGCTACTAAAAATATTACACAATGCACCTTTATCCTAACTATTTTATAGTTACTCTCTCAAGACCAGATAAGATGAGCGGGGATTGGTGGATATTTGGGAAATTGAGGCGTTGAGTATAAAGCATGGAGAGCTATATATTTGGTTGTGCCATTGATTTCATGCATTTTAGGTCTTGACCAGGGATGCGCGTGCAAACACACCGTCTCTTAAGATTGTTGTTTATGTGGATGATAAGCACACAATTCACTCTCGAAATGTAGCGTCAAAATGAAATTGCATTACGCCCTCTCGTGTCCAAAAATATAGACTAATAACCGTGAATTCCCACTGTAACAAGTTTGGCTTTTAAAAATCGTGGTCGTTCATGAAAGCATAGGCTATAAAGCTCTGCCTAGTCAACCCTGCCCTGCGCTGTTTGCGCGGCGCCTCGGTCGGCAGTCAGGCAGCTGCCCTGTCAAGTAGTAGCCTACAACATGCCACTGTGACCGCTCGTCGTGGTTTGAATTGGATTTTTCGTTCCCTCTTCCTTGACCTCATTTAGTCGCTAAAAGGCGATAGGTGGCTTGGGTCATGATGCCTCGAGAGAGCAACACAGTCTGAAAGGGAGAAGCAATTAGGAATAGCAGTCTATTTCACAGCCAGCTCAACGGAGATTGGAAGGGGTTAGAGAGGGTTCGGGCTGAAGAGAGCAGAATTATGTGACTAAAGCGGGAGCCACTCAATTTTGTGATTAGCCTACTGAATCGGGGATAAGTTCCTGACATCTGGATAGCAACCTGAACTGCATTTCAGTAAGTATTTTACCAAGCTATTTTAACTGTCTTTATTTCTCTCTCGACCGCTTTTTTAATTGAAAAGTCTACCTGTGTGTTATAGTGTTGTGCAGAACTATACAGATGTGTTAATTGTAAGCTACTTTTGAGTGTAGCCTATCCGCCAAATACTTTTTTTAAAAATGTGATGTTTTTTTATGGGAAACGCATGAAGGTGTGCTGGCAGTCCCTGGTGAAATTCAGAACGTGGTGGAAAGCTGGTTTGGCACTGGTCGTCATAAATTAGATGAAGCCAAACAACCAAAATATCACTTTAACGCCCCCTTTGCAGTGCGTGTCCTTTTTCTTTGATTTTTGCGAGAAGCATGGTTGCAGTCGTCTCGAGCGTCTTGGCAACTTGTTGCGCTACGGCAGTTTCTTGGTGTCACCTCCAGTCGCTACCACGTCCGGTCATTTCTCAACTGTTGGACCCCTGTCTGGCGTGTCAAGAAAACTTAATTAGGCGTCATAAGATGACAACGTTGAATTTGTCATTTCCCCCCCTCTCGATTAGTTAGGAATGGGTAGGCAAACCTGATTTACATCATCCAGTGGGCAAAAGTCAGGTAAAGGAATGGGTGCGATTTGTCAGGATGTTTCAGAATTTAAGCAATAGGCCTATCATCATCTATCATGAGCCTATCATATGGCGTTCAAAGTGTGATTAAAATCATGAAGAAAGGCCCTGCCGTGGCTAACCGGTAGGGCACTCGCCTGCCATGCGGCTGACAGGGGTCCTTTGCCTCTGCTGGTTAAATGTTGTAGGCCTGTAGGCTATTGATATGGCCTGTAAATAATTGATAAGAGGATAGGATGATTGACATAGGTTATAGCCTATATTACAGTTAAAGCAACGTAGAATGAAGTGCAATTAGAGTGTTTAGAGCTTGGTGACGGGTTTCCATGACGGGAGCAGCAACAACGTGCTTTAGGCCAAATGATGTGCCCAAATAGCCTAAATCCATTGTAACTTTACAATTAGATGAGCGCCTATCACAGCTTCTGGAATATGAGCTGCGGAATGTTAAAGGTACACTGTGCAGGAAATGGTCAAAAAAGGTACTGCAACTATGCTGCTCATTGAAACTGGGCTGCCTGTTGCCAAATTTGATCTTTAGGCCTACATGAAAGTTTACTAAGTAATAAACAAATATTTTCTAGTGTGGTCCAAGTAGAGTCATTTTTGCAGCTAAAAATGGCTATTTTTGGAAATTCAAAATGGCGGACCATGGAGAAGATCCCCCTTTACATGTATGAAAAGTGCAATTTTTCCAGTCATAATGAATACTTAGAATTTGATGGTGGTGGTAAGTATTCATGAAAAAGGTTAAATTAGTGAATGGGCAGCATGAATTCTGGAAATAAATTACAAAAAATCTCACACAGTGTCCCTTTAAGGTTTATGGAGCTTGTATATTTCTTAATTTGTATTGAAAATGTTTTATTTTTATTGTCTTTGAGTGTGTCTGTTTGAAGGAGTGCTTTCTTTGTAATTTTTATTGGTCACGGATGAGCACTGTAGGCCTACATTTTGACAACAGGAGCAACATACGAAAAAAATGTTGGCATTGGCATGACTGAATATATGACCAAAAGATGACCATTTCATGGCAGAAAATCCTCACAGCCTGCAAGATGCACTGAAAAAGTAGGCAAGTCCTAATAGGCCTACAGGCTACAGCGAAGAGTGGCATCTAAAAAACACAGTTTTCCCCAAGGTTTTGTCTTGGTTTTGACCATATTTGCATCAAGGCTATGTACATATTCAAAGCCTTCTGTGTCGTGCTCTATTTACATATTCAAAGCTCACTGTATCTACGAGAACAAATAATGAACCTTGCACTACTGCACTTTCCTGGCTGGTAGCATTTGTGTCATGAAGTAGGCCTTGAGACACTTTATTTGAATCAGCGCACTTGTGTTTCAGAGTAGACCACTGTGAAGGCTCACTATTCTTCTGCAGCTTTGAAATACTAAGTGTGCATTGTACAAGTCCTTCAATTTATGTCACTGCTGCAGCTCTGCTTGTATATGCCTGACCACGGTTCTGACTCACAACTCACAGTGTGGCATACAATTACTGGAGAGGGGGGAAATCATTAGATGGATGTGATTTTTTTACGTTCTGAATTCACCATGTTGTACAGTAACCTGTTTGTGGTTTGTACGGTAATCAGAGTGTGCATTGCCCCTACATGATCCAGCTGTATTACTTTTTACATGGTTTATTATCTTTTTACTTATTACATTGTATTAGCCTAACTTTACATTTAGAAGATGTCATTCATTGTACGTATGTGGTTAGTCCAGAAGGGGTTTACACGATTGGCTTTATTACAAAAGGGATGCTCTTTCCAAAGAGAAGAGTTCATATGTTCCTCCCAAATCAGCTACAATGGTGTCTTTGAATGATTTTTATTAGCCTGGTAGGTCTAACCCAACCCGTCGTACTTCATTTTATTTTTTGTATACTGGCTCTTGCCTCTGTCACAGGCAGGATTTTATCTAACAGAGTGAGGAAGGACATTGACTGTGTGATACGTTTCAATAGTAGACAGACTTGCATGCTGTATGTAGGAGCCTATTAAGCAATGCAATGGCCCTGGGCTACCAAATGGACCTAGTAGAGACCCTGTTTGGGAGGTGGGGTATGGTGGATATTTGACATGCTGTATGCACGCAGTAGGCTACATTACGCTGTGTTGTCTGGGGAAATGTGATTACTATGCTAAAGTGGGATGGGGGAGGTTTAGCCTCATCCATAGGCCAGTTCATTAACCCACCTCTCCATATGTCAAGACGCAGGCAGACGTTAGGGATTGAGTGCAGAGGAAATGCCCCCTGGGCCTAGTTCATGGTCGCCCCCCTCGTGAGGGAATTGCACAGTTGAGGCATTGCTATTGACACAATATAAACAATAAACAACCTCATGGAGTGGTGTAGAGGAAACAACTTGTCTCTGAATGTGTCCAAGACAAAAGAATTAATAGTTGACTTCAGGAGGAAAGAACACCAGTTTGAAACCATTAACATCAACGTTGAGACAGTGGAGAGGGTGAGAGACTTTAAATTCCTTGGCGTTACCATCTCAGAGGACCTCACCTGGGACAGTCACACACAGCGCATTGTAAAAAAAAGCCAGCAACGTCTTTACCACCTCAGACGATTGAGAAAGTTTGGAATGAGACCCAAGATCCTGAGGTCGTTTTACAGAGGCACCATTGAGAGCATTCTGACGCAGTAACGTGCGGTCAGCTTTATGGCTGGTGAGGCAGTGACTTATCAATATTTGCCAAATACCTATAAGTTTCATATGTCGCTTTCTGAACATAAGGTAGGCCTACATATTAAAACATACTGCATTTAGAGAAAATGCCATTAGAGATATCTCTCTCTCTCTCACACACACACACACACACACACACACACACACACACACACACACACACACACACACACACACACACACACACACACACAGGATTCAGTGGTCCAGACTCGGCGTTGGCGCAGGGGGCGTGGGTAAACAACGGTGGGACAGTGCCATTTAACAAGTTTGAGTCAAGTTCACCATATAACTGGCGGCAGAGTCACGTTTAGTTCTACCTAGGCTACCTACTGCACAGGCTGCGCTACTAGGCCTGCTAGGCCTACTCCTCCTCCCTACACCAATATGTCTGTTAGAAAGGTGGACACCACATTCAGATCAGACGCGATATGTGTCCAGGATTTTACTGTATTTTTATAGGCCGTCAAGATACAAGGCCATTCTCAGTGTTTTCTGGTCTTTGAAAGAGGGGACGCTGATAACCCCAAGCCACACGAGCATTTTGGACAAAAATGCTCTTATGGTGAATTTTGAGGTCTGCTTATCAGCGTTCCTTTCACTCCACCACTCGAAAATAGGCCTACAGATCCGATGCTTGCGTTGTAATAGGCTACCGCTTACACAGCAACAATTCACATTATGCATTCAACAACAGAATATCACCCCACCGGGATGATCCTTCTGGTAGCCTGTGAAATAGATAATGAAGCCAGACGTGGCCGTGATCATGGACAGCTACCACCTCCGGTAGAAAAGACTAGAGTAGACAGAAAATAGGCACGACATGGTGCGTCATTTGAGGACACTCCTCCTGAGAACCGTCAACTATCCCACTCATCCACATCATACCACTGCGGACCCAAACTCAACCTAAATACTGTAGGCTAAACAATAGACAATGACGCTGAAATATTCCACAGTCGTTCATCTCGAGGATGGACATTTCAAAGAATGTCAGACGAGCCGAACCTCAAAGCGTGTATTATACAGCGTTTGATTATTATCATTTTAAACTGCCTCGTTAGGATAGCAAGCAACGTTATCACTTGGGCATACTGGGACTGGCAAAGTGAACACACAGCTGCAAACCAAACCAAAATCCAGGAACCCACAACCCCTAGTTCGTTCTGTTGCCAACATCACTCGTGATGAATTATTCTTTGAGACATGTAGCCATTGCTATGTCATTCAAAACATTCTCACTAGTTGCAGGTTAAGATTACGCCTGAAATGCATATGTGAAACATAGCTACTGTAAAACCAATGCAACCGAACTATTTTTCAAACAACTCTTCCTTCATCTTGACAAAATCAAATAAAACTTAGACCCAAGTCAACGCCACGGCGGGCAAATGTAATAATCAAATTTCCTTACCTTGAAATGCTGTCTTGATTACAGGGCTTCTCGCAATAATATTCTCACGGTTTGACATATCCAACCCAGCTAGCAAACTGCTAACGTTGTTTTGCTTGTTGCCCCCCACTCCACATAGCCAGTCTTTTCGGTTGTACCACTCACTGTGAAATAATCAAATAATATTCTGTCCAATCTCCTGAAACAATTTCCTCAGCTCTGGTGTCGGTCGTCCATTCTTTATCACGTCTTGTTTCCCTTGGAAATCCAACTTTGAGAATGATCTTAGTTTCGTTATGAAATCCACTTCGATGGTAGCAGTCAACGTGAACAAGCTAGCCAACACTAATGACTGACTGTATTGAACTTCATATAGTGGCGCTATGACGTCACTGACAAAGCTAGACCAATCTAAACTCTCTCTGGCTAGACTCAACGGCAGAATGAGGGTGAGGCCAATGTGTTGCTCGCCGCACTACTCTATTTTTCAATGGGGTTATGCCAAAGCGCTCAGAGTAAAGAAATGATAATCACACGTAGAAAATAGTGAAAACAAATATCAGGAAAATGTGGGCACACCATACATATTTCTGTTAAGTGTATAAAAACGTTTAATACAATATTACGAATTGCATACACAGAACGAGCAAAATGGCGCATGCGCTGAAGCTTGTTACTGAGGGATTGCGCAATCTGCGGTGAGGCCAACTCGAGAGTTGCCCCAAATTCAGTGTATTCGGAGCAGGAGGTGGGAAAATAGTGCGGTTTTGGCCACAAAAATGATTGAAAATGATTGAAACTGTTTAAATACTGCACAAATGGTAGTTATGGTAAATATGCTCGAAAACAGTAGTTATTATTGTTACTATTATTCACATTTACTGCATCTCATCATTCTCATGAAGTCTAGAAGAGACAGGTGAGGCACAGCCTCCCCTGCCGTATTGGAGTGCACGTGCCTGGTCTGACGGGGACCATTATTGCATGGTATGGGAACTGCTCTCAAGCCAACAGGAGAGCTCTTCAGAGGGTTGTGCGTACATCTCAGTACATATGCGGCTGTGACTTACCCTCCATACTGGAGCTGTTCGAGGGAAGGAGCATCAGGAAGGCAAAAAAATCTTGGCTGATCCTAGTCACCCCAACCATGAACTATTTACTATACTACCATCTGGGAAACGGTACAGAAGCCTGAAGTCTCACACTACCAGACTCCAAAGTAGTTTCTTCCACCAAGCAGTTAGATTACTGAATTCATGCTGAAGACAACAAGGCACTTTCTTTGCACTTTTTTTCCACCACCCCCCCCCCTCTCTCTTTTTTATTTTTATTTTTAAATCTTTTTGAGGACACAAAAAAACACAACAATTTTTACTCTTTATAGGCTTCAAACCTATAATAAGACGTAATAAACTAATCTTGAATCTTGAATCTATTGACACTACATTTCACACCCATGCAGAAAAAGGCACACATTGCCAGGGCACTTGAGCTTATCCTCGCCTCCACCTCAGGTGCGCGTTTTTCCCTTACGCGTTTTTGCCATCTGCAGTTTCGGAAAACAAGTCTGTCGTGTCGTATAATGAAAGCATTCTGGTCGCTTCCGACCCTCGGGTCTTGCCATGTGAGGACGTGAGTCGTGAGATGTGAACGTTGTGAGAATTGGCTTCTCATTACATTGTATAAATTGGATGGGGGAGCCCTTTCAGGTGACTTTGTCCTGAGACTGGCCAAAGCTTCCGGCGGCACTGCAGACACACACACACACACACTCACACAGTGCCTGCGCAAAGTGGGAATGGACAGCACTGAGCATAGCATCCTTTTATGTGGAGGTCACAGGTATAGGGCTATAGGGCAGGAGAGGCTTGTGCCTGGGGGAAAACTGAAAGCTTATTGGCTACATGAGGGGAAGATGAAGTGGAGAATCCTCAGAAGGTGGAGGCATCATGTGAAGACACAATTACTCAAAGGACACACAGGGAAAGATTGGAAGGTGGATGGATGCAGCAGACTGAACTCTATAATGGACAATTGCAATCACCCCATGCACTCATTCTTTGCCAAACAGAGAAACCTTTTCAGCTCCCCAGGGCCATCCAGAATGACACACAGAAAGAGATTGTCATAGGTGACTGGGCCGCATACACCCCCCCCCACACACACACACACACACACACACACAAACACACTACACACTTATCTTTGCACTTCTTCTTTGCTAATCCACCAAATCTCACCTCCCACCACCTGGGCTTCTATCTGGACTTCCCTATGCCTGCTACCACTTCCCTGCTCTACCGACGACAACTATTGCACTGAGAGACTCTTAACATGCAAATGTTTATGTGAAGTAATTTGTATGTATGTAGCCTATGCTATGTACTAGACACACCTTCATTTCCTTTGGGATTAAAACATATTACTCTACTGTGGATGCATGGTATAGTAGACACTAGACAGATTGATTGATGGACTGAATGATCAATGATCAGCCAAGGCTGTCAGCGCTATTAGCTCTACCATGAAAGACTCGATTGACCAAATGAAATTTAAGATATTTATTGACAACATTAAAGTATGCAGTACTTTTTCTCTTTGGCACAGAGAATGCAAGGAAGAGGATGTGCCCAAAAACTAGAGCAAGTGAGTAATTGAGCTAAATACCGCCTCATCTTCCTGGCAGAACTTAGCGCCGTAGCTTACATGAAGTGCACTCAGAATAGACAGCACACTGACACGTCCATTCCACATGGGGGCGCCGAATAACCTCTGGGTCTCTGGGCCTATAATTGTCATAGGCCACAGGCTCACTCTCAGAACCGCTTGGGGAATAGGTGGACACTGGACGCTGGCTTGGCACACTGGGCTCATGTGGCTGGCCTTGGAGAAGTGGCTTGGAAGAAGTGTTTAGAGACTGGCCGTGTGCCTGTGGATTACCTGGCCTTTTGTCTATGAACTGTGGAACCTCATTATTGTACTTGCATGTATTGGTCTGGGGGTTTCCCCCCACCATGCACTCGTTGAGGACAGCCAGTTTGGAGAGGGCTCAGGACTGTACTATCCTGTTAATGGAAGACATCTGCTTGTGGTGGCCCAGGGCCCGGAAAGCAAGTTTTTGGTTGCCCTCGTACAACTGCAATCATCATTATTAGTGTCATACATGCCTACTGCAGGGATTAAAGCAAAAAAAAGTCATCTGACTGAACTTTTTTACCGGTTAGGTACCCGATCGAGTATCACTCCGTAACCCTACGAAAACCAATGTAGCCAGGCTCTGCCCTCGTAACGAAATATACACTGGTTTTACGCAAGGAATGGTGTCAGAGGCTCAGAGCCAGCGCTAGACATAGGCAGACAGGGCAGTCGCCTAGAGCAGAATAGGCCTATGTCTTGAGGGTGCTAGTAATACCAAAAACTGCCACAAAATCAGAGCTTCAACCAACATAAAACTTTACACTTCACATTAACAATGAATATTCATTATACACTAAGTAGGTCTGTATACACTCAATATGAATGTACCTGTAGGCCTAGGTACTAAATCAGATGTGCTCAATCAGATGTAGGCCTACAATGCTATGCTTACAGATGCCAATTCCTAAATACAAAAAAAGGGAAAGAGGGAGAGGGGGCAGGCCTAGGCCACCAGATTGCACTGAACTGCAATTTGGGGCAGGTTTTGGTTATTTCCTCTTATTTCTACCCATTATTTATGAATTGTTCACAACATTATGCAGAATGGATTCACAATGAGTTTTGCTTCAAAATGGTAGCTGATCTCACAGAATTATTGACTTGGAATTGCAATGAGTTGATACAGCGATCCCATTATGGTTTTTGTTGTTGTTGTAGTAGTAGCAGGCTATGGTATATTTTGTCTTTCACATCAGAATGGGCAAACACTGTTCTGGTGAAAGCACTGGTGCGCATTGCTTGCAGTTGTATTTCTTACATTTAAAAAACAATGCACTGTCTGGTCATAGCAATCAGAGGGAGAAAACTAGTTGTTGGTTATTTGTATGTTTTTCACCCTTTTTCACTATTCATCCTGTTACGAACAACTTGTTGACGTTTACAAACAGGGTGCGGACGGTAGTCTGCCTCTGTGTTCTACCGTTTTGAAAACCTATGGCTACTTTTTTGCCTCTCGATGTGCGGTGCCAGGCACACGCTTACCATTGATATAAAAAAACGTCCCCAATTCCTGCACGCACTCGTGTTCTCTCATACAAGCTGACACGACGCACGCAGACACGACACAGTCACAGCCAGACGTCTATCGTTTAACAAAAGTAACACACTTTCCCAAGCTTGTCGCGCAACTTTCCACTCGAATCAAGGCAAATCGCCCACCCATCAGCCCTGTGCGCAGTGCGCAAATAACTGAACTCAAACGAAACGCAAAGTCCGAGAAGATGGACACAGACGTTGAGCCACTCAAAAACAAGCACGCACACACAACTGTTGCTGCATACTATTCCAGTTAGCAAAAATAGCATCAAACAATAGCCTACAACAAGCCTTGAAAGTGAAACAAACATCGAAACGGCATTTATCGACCATATGAGTCCACCCATCAGGACACTGCTTCCCAGAACAAGACGTGGCATAAAATATTGGCTCTGCCTGGGATAGCAACAGTGACTCCTGTAAAATGCAACCCATGTTTAACTTATTTCTTGAATATATATCGGCAACAACAAAGTTAATCTGCTATGATTACAGATGAGACAGTAAAGTATCCGTTGTCAGAAAGACAACTAGAGCTAGTTCTATCATAGCCCTTTTACGCAGCCAGTCAAACGCGCTAAACTTTGAGGATGAAACGCGTGGTAGGCTATCCTAGCTAGCTGCCAATGATAGCCGTCCCATTGGGACTATGAATAATGTTAGTAAAAGCCACAATGCTTAAAATGCAAACCCTTCATGAAAAAGACATCATGCGCAGTCGAAGTACACCATTCTTTTTTTCTAACAATCTGCCCCGGCAGGTGCAACGATAATGGAAACGTGTCCTACCTTCTTCCAGCTATGCATTCCATGCATATGCATTATTAGCCCATATTGGAATCTCAGTCCAACTCGTTTAACGATTGTCATTGCACTTTAAAGACATAGTATTACACTTATTTTCTTTTCTGCCATCAGCAACAATATTGGCTTTTTTTTTTTTTTTAGTCTCTCGCGCTGCACCGCCACCGAATTGTTCACCGCTCGTGCTGTACTTCTTTTTTTTTTTTTTTTGGAAGAACGGGGATGGCTCAAAACTACTGATGAGTGAATCTGTTGTAGGCCTATCACGCCAGTGGTGGAGTGTATAACTAAATCCGTACACCAAACACCTCTTGTCACCTTCTCATGACCAGAAGTGCTCTCGATTTGTGTTAAGTTGGAAAGTAAAAATTGTGAATTAATTGACATAAATTATACGGACGGAAATCCGTCCAAACGAACATCCAGTTGACGGAAATCCGTCGTAGCGACGGAAAACTTTAATCCCTGCTACTGGCACGTTATTGCATACATTTAGTGTTAGGGATGTTAGTGGGGGATCTAGCATTTTCACCTAACAGCGGCCCTGTCTAGACCTATCATCCGCCCATCCCCTGACTCTACTCTCCACTCCTCCCCTGTCCTCCGCTCATCTGTGGCTAGGCTAATTAAAGCCGGATCTGAGAGGCCTCTGATGGATTAGTCACTGACACGCCGTCGCAGCCGCTGCACGACATGTTAATATGCACCTTGTGCGTGACGGACAGGACAGCCACCTACACACATACGAATGCCCCATCTGGACATTTTTCCAGCATTGAGTACAACAGCATAGAATTTTCCCATTCGTTGTACTGTTGGAGAATAGTGCAGGGAATGGAACCCTTGTCAAAACCAGCTCGATCTGTCAGCCCCTCTGAGCCCTTGTCTAAAGACACTTTCGATTTCCTTTCGTGTCACTGCTATGCTGATTACATGGAAGACAGAGGAGGTTCTAGGAGAGAGCTTGGATCAGCATACTAAAGTGAAAGTTTCAGCCAGACCAACCGCCATACAAGGACAGTTGTTGCTGTTTTGCTTCACTCCCTAGCTTCTATTATTATTTGATTACATGCATCCAAGGTCTGAACGGATGCTCAGTGCTGTCGATTCCCACTGTGCTGGTAGCACAGGTACTGTGTGTGTGTGTGTGTGTGTGTGTGTGTGTGTGTGTGTGTGTGTGTGTGTGTGTGTGTGTGTGTGGAGTCTTGATGGAACTGTTTTCAACTGTGAAGGTTGGACTGAACTCAGCAAGTGATAATGGCATGACTTGAGTGCTCTGTGGGGGGGCAATAGACTATTCAAAAGAAACACTTAATGTTTACCTTCAAGCTGAAATGAATGCCCAAAAGGGACCAGCAATGGTGATGGCATCTCGATGTAAAAAAGAACAGAACCATGCTCTTACAGTGAGCAGGTGTGTGTGTGTGTGTGAGAGAGAGAAGGGGGGGGGATGCTGCACAATCAATCAAAATCAGTAGTGGAGCAGGTGGGGGGGGGGCATAGGGGCCAGGAACCCCGGGCCTCAACACTTTGGGGGGAGGGGCTGCCAATGGCTTTCGATCGGGAAACATCTCGCAGGGGCCCCTTCTACGAGGTTTCATTGGCCCAACGACATTACCACGCACATTTCTATGCTGAACAGAAAACTCAGTATTTATCAACAATTATTCTTAATGACCAGATGTTATTTATAGCCCATTATGATGGCAATACAAGTGCTCCGCCCCTGATCAAAATAAATAGAAAATCCAGATTTTGACCGCAAGGATTAAATCATTGCTGTGATTATTTAATCACACAGGGGGCAACCTGCCTTCGGTCCTTGAAACCAGAATATTTCTAGCCAAAAATCTGTAGGCCCACCCATGCTTCATACCTTTTACATAATTATTACACTTCAGTTTCATTTTGTTCATCACTTGCATTAATGCATTCTTGCTTGTATTTCATTTTGTCATTTTAATTAACATTCTGCACAGAATTCAGTTTTTGATTGTTGTTTAGTAATAGTGATTCATAATCATGGTTTCAATTTTGATTGTTATCTTCCACAATGGAGCAGCCCTGAGAGAGAGAGAGAGAGAGAGAGAGAGAGAGAGAGAGAGAGAGAGAGAGAGAGAGAGAGAGAGAGAGAGTTGTTTTTTTTTAAGTGAGTTTGTCAATAGTGTGTTGTTGCGACTTGCTATCGACTTGACACTTATCTCATTTTCCTCCTATTGAGTGGGCAGTGCCATTGTACAGCTGTTCCCACCACACATCCTCTGCAGCTGTGTACAGGACCTTGCATTCAGCCGGGCTGAAAAGGCAGAAGAGACCTCTCAGGTCTCACGCCGAGCATAAGTAGAAAGGACTGACTGTAAATACACTTGACACAGGTAAACACTTTAAACACAGGCATACAGACTTTTCATGTGTTCCATTCGCTGTATCACAAAAGATGGGTGAAGTGTCTGTCCTTACAAACATGTTTTTGTTATTGTCAATAAAACACAGCACACTGGGAACAGACTGAGAGTCGGTAGAACCTCTAAATCTTATCATATCTGAGAAAAGGCTTTTGACTGAGAAGTATTCGTTCTTGTTCTTTTGTTCTGCCATAGCAATGATTTCTGTATTTTATTGTTGAGATGGATTTGCTGTGCAGAGCACATCTACAGCCAATGACTGCATAAGCTGCTGGGTATAACAGCACAGAGAGCGCAGTAGTAGCTATCAGCAAAAAAACATATTATAATACATATTTTAACATATTATAAAATGCATATTATAACAAAAAAAACCTGAATATATACAGTATTGTATCAAAACAAATGTTGGTCTTCGTTTTTTAATTATGTAGCTTTAGAATTTAATGAAGATGGTTTTCAATGATTACCTTTGTGCAACTTAATGACTCCTTCGCTGGTATATGATAAGATCAATTGTGTCACAATCAGTCAGTGTGTGTCGGTCTGGTGTCCTGCCTGGGGCTAGAATCTCAATCATGCTTTCACTGCACATAATATGTTGCCACTGCTGTTCCTTATGACTGCTCTGCCACACAGGTCATGTTATTTATCATAGTTCAGTAATCGTGTAGATAGACTATTCTCTGTGAACTATTGATGTTTTCGATGCGCTTGAAAAGTGCAAAAAAGCTCTTACGTATACCGTATGCACAAGTACACACACACACACACACACCAGACCACACATACCAAGTTCATTCAGTTAAACCTAGCATGACATGAGCGATAGACACATCATTAAGTATGTATGAGGTCCATTTGTCAAGCACTTTGCATGACTGCATTTCCAGTGGGTCTTTATTGATTGCAAACACCCAATGCCTGCATGATTAGTTTCTTAATAGGACACGTTTCCATGCCTAGATGAGGAATCCAAGACGTCATGTTGTGTTGTCGTTGTCCACTTGTCCGCTTTCCTGCTTGTGGCACGCCTTAATGAAAGCTCCTCAACTTAATTGGCTGTGTTCATCTTTTATGAAATGAGAAGCCACTTTGCACCTCTGTCTTACTGAGGTGACGGCCATCCTTTTTGGGTTTTGAATGCCACCTCTACTGTACCTCTGCCAGAACTGTGTGTGTGTGTGTGTGTGTGTGTGTGTGTGTGTGTGTGTGTGTGTGTGTGTGTGTGTGTGTGTGTGTGTGTGTGTGTGTGTGTGTGTGTGTGTGTGTGTGTGTGTGTGTGTGTGTGTGTGTGTATTGTATGTGACCTCCACTGTCGTCACAGCTGACTAAACTAGAGCCTTGAGCCATTCAAACTGAACGTTCCAAAATGAAATCCTTCTTTTCATTGCTACACTTTTCAATGGCCTAAACCTTTTTTGTGCCCTCAGGTGGATGAGATGTGATTTTATTGAGTATATAAACACTACAGCATTATAATCTGGCTGATACTTTTCATCCAAAGCCACTTATTTTATGTAGTACATGATAGAGTCCTTGGGGCAATATTGGATTGTTCAAGGACACTGCTGTTGACATGAGGGTGTAAGCAATTTTCTGCGCTCCACTTGTGGGATTCAAGCCAACCCTCTGTTCCAAAAAAAACCCCCAATACACCCAGCCTCAGCCATTGCTCAACTGGCTAAGGCACCATATCGTTACGGCGGGGACCGGGGTTCGATTCTGGCCCGTGGTCATTTCCCAATTCTCCCTCCATCTCTCTTCTGTCATACACTCAAACTGTCCTGTCTGAATAAAGGATTATAAGGCCTAAACACAGTACAGTGCAACATTAGGTCAGATATACAGCAAATATTCAGTGATCTTAATTCCAGCAGCCTACTTGGGTCATGTGTCAAGCTGATTCAGCAAAGACATAATGTGTAGTCAGTCACTTTTGGTTTTTCCCAATAAACATCATGTCAGATCACTACCAACAGCCTTTTAGTCCCCCAGTTTAAATTGATTATTTGATTGGTGCTTTTTGTCCATTTTGTCTCATTAGTCTGATTTGTTACTTTTATTCTGCCTAAAGAGAGTTTTTGGTGATGTTGAGAGGTTTTTAAGGAATTAAGAAATCTTTTAATATCAGACGACTGGCTTGAATCATTCTCTTACCTGCCATGAGGCATTGCTGAGTGTATGGCCATGGGTCAGGATAAAAATGTCCCTCATCTAGGGATGCAAACGATTAATGCATTAATCGATTAAAAAACATTAATCACAATTAATCGAGAATTCAACTGATAAGAGACCTTGGTGAAATGGACATGTGAAGAGTGTGTGTGAAGAGGGGTGTGAATAGTGGGAATATTTAAATAATTGAATTAGAATTAATTTAAATGTGGTATTTTATCTCAATTTCTAATTGAAATTTTTAGATTGAGTAGATTTTTGTCGAGAAACATTGAGATTTCGGGGGGGGGAAATGCCGCTTATCAATTAATCGTAAGTCGATCGATAAGGCTATCAACTAATGATTAATGAATTAATCGATAATTTGCATCCCTACCCTCATCTAATCCAGTACTTCTTAACCTTTTTTCTTAACACACCCCCTTCTCTGTGCCGAAGACAAGCCATGAACCCCCAACCCAAACTTCTACACGTATATTCACACTAAAAATTATTAAAAGTGATTGATTACAATGATTCTTGCATTAACCAATACCTTAAAATATGTCTTAATTTGGCCTAATTACAGAATTTTGTTCACAACCTCAACTCAAACAAAATTCCGCGCACCCCCTGAAATCTCTGGCGCACCCCCAGGGGGTGCCCACACCCCAGGTTAAGAACCACTGATCTAATCTTTTAATATGCGTAATGTTATCTGTAATACCTGTAATATAACATCATTTTTCATAATACTATGGTATTTCTTTCCCTCTGCATAATATAATAATCTAACAATAGCATGGTACGTTTTCAGCCTTGCCTCTCTATTTTCATTTCACCGGAAATTGTATAAATTACAGTTATACAATAAAAAAAGTATTGAATCTAATAACTAATAACAATATCATTTATCCTGGTGATCCACGTCTTGATAGATCGCCAGCTCCTCTTGGCCGTACAGAGGAAAATGGTGTAGTGTGTTGATTGCATCCTAACTCTCCGTACTTGTTATTTTTTTCTTTTATTTCTCTTCCTCATTAACCCCCTTTAATCTATCATCTTCTTCTTCTCCTCCATGCGTCATCAGTCAGTCATCATGCCTTTCTACAATCTCACCGAGGACACACTCCCCTCCTCCTCCTTTTCTCCACCTCCATCCCTCTCTCCATCACCCCCATCTCCCTCTTTTCCCTCCCCCTATCCCTATCCCACCCCCTTCCTCTCCCAGAGCTCCTCCTCCCCCTCCTCCTCCTCCTCCATCCTCTCCTCCCTCTCCTCCTCCTCCACTGCCGCCAACTGCACGGTGCCCCTGTCCCCGTCCTCTCCTCCGTATAACTTCTACGCAGTGCTGCTGGTGCTGCTCATCTTCTGCGTGGTGTTTGGCAACGTGCTGGTGTGCGTGGCCGTGTCCAGGGAGAGGGCCCTGCAGACCACCACCAACTACCTCATCGTCTCCCTGGCCGTGTCCGACCTGCTGCTGGCCACGCTCGTCATGCCCTGGGGGGTCTACCTGGAGGTACTGTAGCCTATGTGTCGGATCCAGGGGTGAAAGTAGTTTTCGTTTCTTACCG
>NC_085861.1:38190973-38253473 GCF_034702125.1 Engraulis encrasicolus
TTCTGTGTGTGTGTGTGTGTGTGTGTGTGTGTGTGTGTGTGTGTGTGTGTGTGTGTGTGTGTGTGTGTGTGTGTGTGTGTGTGTGTGTGTGTGTGTGTGTGTGTGTGTGTGTGCAGGTACACTGCTGTGGCGATGCCTCTGCTGTATTACACGCGCTACAGCTCCAGGAGGAGGGTGGTGCTGATGATCACGGTGGTCTGGTTCCTCTCCTTCGCCATCTCCTGCCCCCTGCTCTTCGGACTCAATAACGCAGGTGACACACACACACACACGTTAAATTCACACATGCACACACACACACACACACACACACACACACACACACACACACACACACACACACACACACACACACACACACACACACACACACACACACACACACACACACACACACACACACGTTAAATTCACACATGCACATGCCCACACACACACAGACAGACACACACGCACACACATTTCAGCAAATGCATGATTCCCAGACACAGGCAAACATGACGTTCATATACGCGCGCACACACACACACACACGCACACATTGTGAGAGAAGTGTCATCGCTGAGGAGTGACAAGTGGACATATGTGTTCTCTGAATTAATTGCCAGACATCCAAACATGCTGCAGCATTCTAAAAGAGAGAGACAGAGAGAGAGAGAGAGAGAGAGAGAGAGAGATGTAAGAGAGAGAGCGACAGAGAGAGAGAGAGAGACTATTCTGAGTATTCTATTCACCTACAGCCTGATAGTGTTCCTGTTCAAATGCATTGCAAAGTCCATATCCATCCTGTGGAGAGAAGTGGACAAGGCAGGAGTATGCTCATGTGAGGTGGGAGTCAAAAAAGAATGGGGTCGCTGAATTGCACCTAGCTCTTGTGTGTGACTCCTTTCCTTCTTGACTGCATTGTCTTTTAATAATTAAGCACAGAGCGAAGCTCTCCAAAAGACAAAGTTGCAGACGCCACCTTCGCTTATTGTATTTGAGGTTGGAAGTACTGTAGTTGCCTTTATCTGACTGTAAATAACATGCACAACTTGGGACCAGAGCCACATGATCAGAGAATTTCGCCAGGTTTTTGTTCACCAAGGCACACGTTTATACACTTTTAGTTCACCCATCCTCCCTTTATTTTAACCCTGTAAGATACAGCTTTGTAAATGAGCTTGTACCAGAATGGCAATTACCAAGTCGTAATATATTACTAAAGGCCTTGTTTTATCGCACAGTAGTGTAGTACTATGGCAGTAGTTAACTTTTCAATGACTATTACATCATGGAGGTAGGCCTACAGCATGCATTATGGGGGGCTACACAAAGTATTTACAATAAATAATTTTCTAAAAATAATACAAATGCCATTCATTTCACCATCCTCTCAGTATTCCTCATAGCGTCAACATCAATACAGTGAGACTGCTTGCAAATACGGTCGTGATCCAGATGGACCGGTCAATGATTTTTTTTCTTTCCCTCCAGGAGTATGAATGGCCCCCGTTGGCCTCTGGGTTCAATAAAAGCCAATGTGCTCCACAGATGACATCTATTAGATCTCAGAACCCACCGACCCCAAATGCCTGCAGACCTTCAGTGAAGCACTGCTATTACTCTCCCTTTAGTGGCCTCTGACAGACACTTATCAGATTTGAAATGACGAGTGGAGATCACCACAGGGCTACGGGGAGGGGGGAGAGAGAGAGAGAGAGAGAGAGAGAGAGAGAGAGAGAGAGAGAGAGAGAGAGAGAGAGAGAGAGAGAGAGAGAGAGAGAGACACACACAGACAGACATACAGACAGACACAGAGACAGAGAGAGAGAGAGAGACAGACACAGACACAGAGACAGACACACACAGTGAGAGAGAGAGAGAGAGACAGACAGACAGACAGACAGACACACTGGTAGGTACAGTAGGTACTGTATATACGGTATAGAGATGGAGGGAGGGAGAGGAAGAGGGGGGGCAGAGACCGAGAGGAAAAGAGAATGACAGAGAGAGAGAGAGAGAGAGAGAGAGAGAGAGAGAGAGAGAGAGAGAGAGAGAGAGAGAGAAGGGATGGTCAAGGAAAGACGCCGCTTTCGCTCAAGGTCAGACAGAAGAGAAAGGCTATCCGTCGCTTTTCCTGAAGGGGTGGTGCTAAATACAGAGATTACTGCACTCCGGGGCCTTGTAGAATAAAAACATCAAAATCTTGTAAAGTGCACAATACTCATAAAATTTCTCATATAAAGATTCCACACGGACCATGTTTTGAAGCCCTGCCCTTCTGTAACAAAATAACATATGTGAATAAAACACAGACAAATAAACAAAATCAGACAAACAAACAAATACATTTCCCTCAATCTAGATGAGTACACATTTCTTGACATTGGGTGGAAGTCGACAAGTTGTCCTCACATCTATTCTTTCCTTGGTAATGTTAAAATATAACAACAACAACAACAAGAACAAAGCATGCACAACCAATGGCAGTTGTGGGTGGAGGTTGTCCTTGGTTCCTAACACTACCCATTACCTCCTGTCTCTATGGCACAGATGCCTTGTCACTCATATGTCTTATCCAATAGAAGCAAACAAAAATACCCTGACGAAATCCAAACAAGTTATGTTTACAGTGAGCAATGAGAGGCTTTTGTAATGGGTGCTGTATTGATCAGCTTCGACTGAAGAAAGCAAAGCAAAAAAAAGCCCTCACCCTGCTGCCAACCTCACAGACAGACATGCTCATGCACTCACACACACACACACACACACACGCGCGCACGCACACACACACACATAAACAGACACACACCAGGCCCGTTGCGTTAAGGTAAGCAAAGTAGGCGTTCCCCTTGTGCTGTGTTACCTTGTCGTTGTGGGGAAACTTGCGTGTCTCTGTGACCCGGATAGCTATACCGACGGGGGCTCTGCCCCCAGCAGGTCCAACCAAGTCGGGCAGATATTCCAGGTAGAGTCCAGACAAAAAACAGCACCTTGCCCTCCAGGTTGGAGGTTTGGGCATGGGGCCAACAACCCCACCCTGTAAAAAGACACTACTGTTACGGAAACTTCTACGAACTATACCACTATGGACCTCACAGTAGACTCGAGCCAACCTATTGGCAGGATGACCGCCCCTGATGAAAGCCTTCAACAGGAAGTCAGGAGCGAGATGGGTAGTCTACTGGGACCCAAAACAACGATCCGCCTGGGCGCATGGAATGTCCGTACCATGTTTGACACATCAAAAACAGCTCAGGTCACCAGTGAAATGAGAAGATGCAGGTTGGACATCCTGGGAATAAGTGAATGCCGATGGACCGGCTCTGGACGCCAGGCGATGAGCGATGGCACAGTTATCCTGCACTCTGGGCACTCCAATCAACACACGCGCGGCGTGGCCCTCATAGTCTCAAAGGAGAAGGTCAACACCTTGCTAGACTGGGAACCCCTCGGTGACAGGCTGATCAGAGCCCGCTTCAACTCCATGCACTGTAAACTCACCATCATTCAGTGCTATGCACCAACTTATGAAGCGAAGGAGGAGGAAAAAGACCAGTGGTATGAGGAGCTACAGCAGACAGTCTCTTAAGTTCCCCAGCATGACATGCTAGTGATCATGGGTGACATCAACGCCAAGGTGGGAGCTGATAACACAGACTGCTATGAGAGAGCTATGGGGAAGCACGGGTGCGGCGTGATGAATGACAATGGCGAGCATCTTGTTGACTTCTGCATAACCAACAACTATGTCATTGGTGGCACCATCTTTCCAGATGGTGGCACCATCTTGCCTGAGGAAGATCCCTCTGTTGGATCGAAACGTTGCCATATGTTAAAATGAAATAAAGTATTTTTGGAGTTAATACACAGTGTGCAGACCGCTTCATCACACTACCTACTATCAGGGCTCTGAATTAACTTTTTCCATGACCAGCCAATTTGGCTAGTGGACATTTTTTCTTACCAGCCAAATAGAAGTTCAACTAGCCATTTTTTTATCTCACCAAAATAAGCTATGCGTTAGGCTAGTTATTATTGTTTTAATTATGGTCATTTTGTTCAACTATTTCCACAATACAGATACACTATAGGCCTACATACCATATGCCTACATAATAAGCATAGGCCTATTATATTTTTTTTTTCATTTTTTTTTTTACTTCTGCTTTATTTTTTACTTTCATTACTTAGGCCTAATCAATTTTATTCGTTATCATTCCATTCCTCTAAAAACAGTGAATCACATCACAAGCCACACACACAACAGACCTTTAACATACAGTAGCCTAACCAAACACACAGGAAACACTACAAAACCTCACATACGCAGACCGCAAGGAAGGAAGGAGAAGAGATGAGAGGAAAAGGAGAGGAGAGAGGAGGAGCTCTTCTCTAGGCCTACCATGCGCAACAAAATGACAATAAGCCTATGTTTAACTAAATGTAAATAATATCACGGGGATCTTCGTTTCCTTTGTTACTTCTATAGCGTCGTCGTTGGTTTTTTTGTTTGTTATTTTTTTTCTTTCCGATGGCGTGGGCTTTCCAACTTAGTTGTGCCAGGACTCGGAACAGGACAACTGACAGCTCTACGCTCACACGACTCTGACAGTCAGCTCTCCACCTCTGCCCTTGTCGCAATTTCGTTCCACAACCACTCCTTTTTTAACGTCACTAGTATTACTGTTACAATTACTACAAGCATTCACCAACACAGAGAACCTTACAGAGCAGAAGTAGCTCTGGGCATAATCTGCGTAAGTCCTGTTATTGAAACGGTCAGGCCCTCGCGTTCAAAAAGGCAGCCTGTTACAGCAAGGTTCGTGCTAGTAGCCTAATAGGCCTAATAGCAGTCACGTTAAAAAGGTTGTAGCGAAAGCGACAAGAGCATAGGAGGAGAGCTGCCTGTCAGAATAGTGTGAGCGTAGCTAACAGAAGGCTGGTCATCTGAAATGTTTTCAGTCCTGGCGCGCACAGCATGGAGTTGCCACTGTGAGCACCGGACCTGTCGCTTCTATGGGATCTGTCGCTTTTGTCATCTGATTGGCCGAAATGAACGATCCATGTTTTAGGGGCTGTCCATGGTGGGAGGCTACGTCGTGACGCTAGTGTCCATGGGTAATGTAGGAAATCTCGCAGTCTAACGTTCGTCATAGCAGCGGTTTGCCGTTCATAATTTACTGTACTCGGGCGCTACTAGCCAAATGTAGCCAAAATGAATTTTCACCCGTGTTTGGCGGGTTGGCGTGTGTTAATTTAGAGCCCTGCCTACTACCTTTTGTCTGGCACCTGGACAACTACCTGTGGATGTGCGCACCCTACCTCCAAACACCATCATTCCACACAAGACTATCCATAAACTCACATGGAAGTCACCTGACGGTTCCACCACCAACCAGATTGATCACATCTTGATCAACGGAAAAT
Organism: Engraulis encrasicolus; assembly: GCF_034702125.1. Classification (NCBI taxonomy): domain Eukaryota; kingdom Metazoa; phylum Chordata; class Actinopteri; order Clupeiformes; family Engraulidae; genus Engraulis; species Engraulis encrasicolus. The sequence goes on from NC_085861.1 coordinate 38,196,386, forward strand.
GGCGCAGGTCCCTCCAAGATTTTAGAGTTTATCGTGGAGCCGACGTCAACAGCGACCACAACCTTTTAACAGCCATTATTAATCTGAAACTAAGGAAAGCGCAAAAGCAGAATCAACATAAGAAACATCTTGATGTAGCCAAACTAAAATTCCCTAAGATCAACAAAGAGTTCTGCCTGGAACTGAAGAACCACTTCAGTGCTCTCGCCAAACCTGCAGATGAAGACTTGAACACCCAAGACAAGTGGGAAAACATCAAAAAGTCTTACGTAGGGACAGCCACCAAAATCTTGGGCTATAGAAAGAGAGAGAACAAAGAATGGTTAACACCTGGCACCTGGCAAAGAATTGAAGAAAGAAAACAGCTGAAAGCCAAGATGCTTAGCACAAAATCACCTAGGCTCCATGAGCAGGTCCAAAAAGCCTACAAGGAAAAGGACAGAGAGAAGAGTGCAAGGACTGACAAAAGGGCCTTTGTGGAGGACCTAGCAGAGAAAGCGAGCGTGCAGCTGCACGGGGCGAGTTGAGCACGATTTACAAAATCTCTAAGCAACTCACAGGCAAGTACACCAGACAGCCATCCCCTATCAAAGATAAAGAAGGCAACATCCTCATCACTGAGAGTGACCAGATCTTGAGATGGGCTGAGCATTTCCGTGAGGTACTCAACTGCCCTGAGCCAGACAATCCTGCCAACCCCTCACCAGCAGAAAGTGTCCTTTTTTTTGTTTTTTTTTTTTTGTTACTTTGTTTATTGGTAGGATTGTTCACAAGGCTTACAGTTCATTTCAATATAACACATTCATCATCATCATCATCATCATCCTCATGATCATCATCACCATCCTTTTTTCCCCTTCTCTCTTTTTTCTTAATATAATTCAATGACTTTTCAGCCTACTACCAGATAAACTTTTTTTTTTTTTTTTTTTCCCCAAATACGTAAATGACAATAGACAGTTGACGCAGACAAACATATAGACAAAAACAACAAACCAACAAAGACAGAGAATAAATAAAATAAAAAATAATTTTAAAAAAGCACTTCAACTGAAACCTTACGAGACAATGATAGAGAGAAAAAGAGAGAGAGAGAGAGAGAGAGAGAGAGAGAGAGAGAGAGAGAGAGAGAGAGAGAGAGAGAGAGAAAGAGAAAGAGAGAAAGAGACATTCTATAGCTCACCTGTAGGTGTATGTGTGTGTGAAGTAGGTGTTGTATTGGATGTATGTATGTGCTGGTGTAGAGGGTGGGTGTGTGAGGGCATGCAAAAGCTGTGAAAGATTTGGAAGCTTATGTTGTTGTTCTATTTTCAAAGTAAAGACACATATTATTGCAAAGATTTTCTGGGTACATTTCTTCCCATTTGTGTGAGCACTTTCTAGAAAATAATATATTTTTTTCCATTTCCAAAACATTTTCTATTGTATTATACCATAGCTGGACATCTGGTTGTTTGCTTTGTTTCCATAGTTTTGTAATTTGCTTTAGTGCAGTAAGTCTTAGAATATGAAAAAAAAATACGGTGCGTTCTTTTTATGCTGTTCGGTAGGTCAATGCCCAATACATTTACTGGTGTTAGAGGTTGTTTAAGATCAAAAATGTATGTGACAGCTCGCTTTACCTCCTCCCAAAATGGTTTTATTTTAGAACATGTATAGAATATGTGTGTATGTGACCCTTCTTCTCCACATCCTCGCCAACATTTTTTGTCAGCTCCTGAGATATGGGCACATTGTTTAGGTACCATAAAAAATCTTTGATTGACCTTCCAGCCAAACTCTTTCCAGCATTTGGACTGGGTTGTTTTGAAAGTCTCTTTCCATAATTCACTCCAGGCACTATCTGTAATAGTAATTAGTAATTCGTTCTCCCATTTTTCTTTTGCCTTGCACTTTGTTTTTGTCATCCTTTGTATTAGTTTATAGGCCTTTGCTAGAGCACCTCCCCTTCTACTTTTGTTTCTATTTTCTAACAAAAAAATTAAAACTTCATTAGTTGCCTTTTCCGCCTTTTGTTGTATATAGCTCCTGACCTGTAAATACTTGAAGAAATGTTTTTGTGGTAGACTGTATCTCTCTGCAAGGGTTTGAAATGAAACTACTATATTTTTTTCAAAAACTTGTGCAAATATGGTCAGTCCTGTACTTGCCCAAGTGTCCAAAATGTTGTCATCTTTTTGTGTTCTAAAATCTGGGTCGTATCTCATTTGTCTTAGCCGTACGCTTTCAGTATTGATTTTTAAATGAGAACATAACTGTCGCCAGATCTTTAATGTATTTCCAATGCAGAATGTTTGTAGATGTTGCTTTTGTGTCACTTTTTTAAGGAAAGGTAAAGAGCCAAGTAGTCCATTCGACAATTCTCTTTCAATATTGATCCATTTTTATTTGTGATTCCTCTCCCATCCAATTCATTATTGTTAAAATTTGTGCTGCGAAATAGTATTTTTGTATTTGTGGGGCCCCTAAACCTCCCTCTTCCTTTGGTTGAGTTAATGTCTCATATTTGATTCTATGTTTTTTGCCATTCCAAATAAAGTCTGCAAATTTTTTATTCCAAGTTCTGAAAAAGTTGGAGGTAGTGAGACTGGAAGTGCTTGAAACAAAAAAGAGAATCTGTGGGGAGTACCATCATTTTAATTGTCTCTACCCTACTATAAATTCCATCAGGGATTAATTTCCACCTATTGAGATCCTGATTAATCTTTAATTCTAAAGTATTATAATTGTTGTTATACAAGTCACTCAAGTCCGGGCTAATATAGATCCCTAAGTACTTTATTATCTGTGAGTCCCATCTAATATTATAATGTTGCTTTAGATCGTGGTCCATTTCCCTGCCAATTGTTAAGGCTTCACATTTACTTTTATTAATTTTATATCCTGAAATTGTACTATAATTTTCTTTTCTATTTCTCCCATCAGTTGATGCAATGATTGTTTTGGGGCTGTCAAGTAAAGTATTATATCATCAGCAAATAGTGCTAGCTTGTGTGTTTCCTGTCCTATTGTAATTCCTTTAATATTTTTATTTTGTCTAATAGCTATTGCAAGAATTTCAATGTAAAAGGTAAAAAGAAGTGGAGAGAGGGGGTCCCCTTGTCTTGTTCCCCTTTGAATTAAAAACCGTCTTGATAGTGTACCGTTTGTCTTTACAACTGATACCCGGGTTTGCATATATTGCTTTAATCCATGTACAGAATTTTTCATCAAAACCAAAACTTAACATTACTTCAAACATGAAAGGCCATGAAACTAAATCAAAACGCTTTTTCTGCATCCAAAGTCAATAAAATTAGATTTTCGTCATTCTTTTTTGAGTAATCAATTATGTTTAATGTTCGTCGTATATTATCACCCAGGAGACGTCCTGAGATGAAGCCACATTGATCGGTATTTATCAAATTAGGAATAATGTATTTTAGCCTTTTGGCAAGGATTGATGTTATTATTTTATGATCAGTATTTAATAGAGATATTGGTCTGTAGGATGAACAATTTTTTGGGTCTTTTCCTTCTTTATGAATCAAAGTGATAATGGATGAAGTCCATGTTGGAGCCCATCTACCTGTGCCCAGTGCATGGTTGTAGGCTTTTACCAATAAGCTACCAAGCTGATCTTTAAATGCTTTATAAAATTCATTTGGAAAGCCATCATCTCCTGGTGCTTTTCCTTGTTTTAGACCTTGTATTTCCTCATTTACTTCTTCAAGTGTAATAGGCTTTGTTAATTCAATATTATTGTCTTGTGTTGCTTTTGGTATTTCAAGTTTTTTAAGATAATTCTGAATTAGTTCTTTATCATCTTTTAATTCTGTTCTATAGAGATCTTCATAATATTTAGCAAATTCTTCTGCAATCTCATCTTTGTCCATTATAACTTTATTTTGACGGGTATTTAGTTGTGTTATGTGTGTCTTCTCTTGCTGTTTCTTTAATTTATACGCCAGTATCTTTAACGCCTTTGGTCCACCATCATACCGCTCCTGTTGTGTAAATGTCATTAGTTTCTCAATTTCCACCATGCGTAATTTATCTATTTTTTTCCGTTTTTCTTCTAACTCAATCTTAACCTTTTTATTGTTTGTTGCACTATGCTGTTGTTCTAAACATTTTATTTCATAAAGTAGTTGTTTTTCTAATGTTTCTTTAGATCTTTTCCTTGCGGAGGAGTAGGATATTATTATACCTCTTAATACAGCCTTTACTGCTTCCCATAGTGTGATGGGATCTATATCTGGCGTGTCATTTATTTCTATATATAATTTTAGTTCCTTTTTTATTTTTTCTACGAAGGTTATTTCCTCTAAAAGAGAATTGTTAAATGTCCACAGGGATTTACCTTTATTACAATTAAGTTTTAGAGACAGAGAGATGGCAGCGTGATCTGAAATATTAATAGAGCTAATTTGACATGAATTAACTAGTGTGAAATTGTGTCTATACATGAAAAAATAATCTAACCTATTATACACAGAATGTCTTCCTGAGTAGCAAGTGTATTCTTTTTTACTTGGGTGGAGTGCTCTCCATATGTCTACCAGTCCAAATTCTTGGCATGCCTTCCTTAATAAGTCAGCATTCTTTTCAGATTTATGCAGTCTCGTACTTGTTGAATCTATTTTTGCATTCATGACAAGATTTAGATCCCCAGCTAGTACAGCTATTCCTTTTGCTTTTGTCACTAATACATCTATTAACTTAGTCATAAATTCTATACCAGCGTCTGGTGGATAGTATATGTTTAAAAAAGAAAATTGTATCCCTTCTATTTTACCTACTACAAGAACATATCGTCCATCTTTGTCTGTAAAAACTTCTTCCATTTCAAAAGCAATGTGATTTTTAATTATTATTATTACTCCCCTTTGCTTTGTGTTATATGAACTATAATATATATTTTACTATTTGTTATTTTCTTTAATTTCTCATGTTCTTCTTTCTCCAAATGCGTTTCTTGTAAATAAATTATATCTGCCTTCTCTTTTTTCATTTCTAATAAGATCTTCTTCCTCTTTATAACATTGTGCATTCCGTTCACATTCAGTGACACTATTTTAAGATTATACATGAGGTAATAAAATACTCTTTGCAAAATGCTAGTGTGTGCCATACGCATATGTGTAATTATGTGTGATTTGAGCTTGCAGTGGTGTAGATACAGGTAAGCCATAAATAACAAAGGAAAACGAAATACTTAAACACATACAATAGACAAAGAAAAAACGAATAGACAAGGACTCACATACAGAAATCAGGTTCCATCTGTACTCCATCCGTATAGGACGGTAGCTCTTGGTGATTGATGTTGTAGGCATCCTTAAGATCAGGGTGTTAGCCAACATAGTCAGCAAACTCATTCCCTATTGCGCCAGTTTGTTTTAACCCCCCCACCCCCCACCCCAACCCCTATGATTCAAAGTGATTGCCCTAATTTATACCAATCATTATCTTCAATCAAAAATAAAAGTTAATCAAGTTTCCAAATAAATAATGTTATTAGTATACCTCTGGATAGTGCACCCAGACTAATTAAAGCATTTTCAGTAAGATAAGCCTAGTGTTTATTTTTAACATAATACCAAAATTCATACTCTGCTGAAAAAATCAGACAAGAGGCAATAGCAACACAAAATTAAACAATAATTAAATTAAATCCAGTATATTATGAGGTGCTATCCTACACCCAAAGAGGCTTGATCTGCCGAGAGAGAGAGAGAGAGAGAGAGAGAGAGAGAGAGAGAGAGAGAGAGAGAGAGAAAGAGATCCAATACTCATAAGCCATATCTTACTTACATTCACATACTCATACTCCCCAGACCCCTCCCCCACCGCTCCCCCTTCCCCCCCCCCAACCCCCCCAACCCCAACCCCTTCCCTCCACCCCAACCACCCCCCGAGAGAGAGATAGAGAGACAGAGAGAGAGAGAGAGAGAGAGAGAGAGAGAGAGAGAGAGAGAGAGAGAGAGAGAGAGAGAGAGAGACATGCAGCCATCCCGAACCAGTCACTAGGTAATGCCATCACAAATTCAAGTAATTAAAGTAAATCCAATAAATTATGAGGGCCATCCTACACCCAATCAGGCCTGGTCTGTTTTGAGAGAGAGAGAGAGAGAGAGAGAGAGAGAGAGAGAGAGAGAGAGAGAGAGAGAAAAGACGCAGCCATCCCGAACCAGTCACCAGGTAGCATCGCAAATTCAAGTAGCCTAATTAAAGTACCTCCAATAAATGATGGGGGCCATCCTACACCCAAGCAGGCCTGGTCTGCTTTGAGAGAGAGAGAGAGAGAGCGAGAGAGAGAGGAGAGAGTGTAGAGAGGAGAGAGACGAGAGAGGAGAGAGAGAGAGAGAGAGAGAGAGATGCACCCACTACATAAACCATATCATACTTATTTTCAGATACTCCTACCCCCCCAAGGGAGAGAGAGAGAGAGAGAGAGAGAGAGATGCAGCATAGGAGCTATGATACCACCCCCCCCCCCCCCCCCCCCCAGCGAGAGAGAGAGAGACAGAGAGAGAGAGAGAGAGAGAGAGAGAGAGAGAGAGAGAGAGAGAGAGATGCAGCACAGGAGCTATTACTAATCAGTCTCTCATCCCTTCCTCCTTCCAGGGTCCTAACAGTTTTTTTTTGTTGTTGTTTGTTTCAAAAGTCCAGCATCTTCATTTACCCCTAAGAGAGGTAGAAAGAGAGAGAGAGAGCGAGAGCAGTCCGGTCTCTTCATTTTCCCCTACGGCAGAGAGAGAGAGAGAGAGAGAGAGAGAGAGAGAGAGAGAGAGAGAGAGAGAGAGAAAAGACGCAGCCATCCCGAACCAGTCACCAGGTAGCATCGCAAATTCAAGTAGCCTAATTAAAGTACCTCCAATAAATGATGGGGGCCATCCTACACCCAAGCAGGCCTGGTCTGCTTTGAGAGAGAGAGAGAGAGAGAGAGAGAGAGAGAGAGAGAGAGAGAGAGAGAGAGATGCAACCACTACATAAACCATATCATACTTATTTTCAGATACTCCTACCCCCCCCCAGCGAGAGAGAGAGAGAGAGAGAGAGACAGAGATGCAGCATAGGAGCTATGATACCACCCCCCCCCCCCCCCCCCCAGCGAGAGAGAGAGAGAGAGAGAGAAGAGAGAGAGAGAGAGAGAGAGAGAGAGAGAGAGAGAGATGCAGCACAGGAGCTATTACTAATCAGTCTCTCATCCCTTCCTCCTTCCAGGGTCCTAACAGTTTTTTTTGTTGTTGTTTGTTTCAAAAGTCCAGCATCTTCATTTACCCCTAAGAGAGGTAGAAAGAGAGAGAGAGAGCGAGAGCAGTCCGGTCTCTTCATTTTCCCCTACGGCAGAGAGAGAGAGAGAGAGAGAGAGAGAGAGAGAGAAAGAGAGAGAAGTAGCAGCTTCGCTGCCCTTGGACGTTTCCATTTGTTAGAATCCGAATCCATCCATTCCGTGTCCATATCTTCGTCAAATCCGGAAAGAGTCTAGTTCCATTTTCCATATGTTGATTCTTCCATTATCGTCCCTTTTCCCCAGACCAGCAGCATACTCTTCAGTATTTAGAATAGGCAAATTATGCAAACTAAATCATAGTTCGTCGCCAGGCATTTTAATGACGATTAGTTATTTTCAAAAAATAAATAGAAGATAAGAAAAGCCAGGAGAGGAGAAAAAAACCCTTTCACAGTCCAGTTTCCCCTCGTATAGGCAATTTTTTACCGGTCTTATCCTTCATAGTCTCGGGGATGAAAAAAAAGAAGAAAAAAAAAAAAGAATTGAGTCTCTGCAGTCTTAAATGTCCAAATCCAAGAAAAGAAAGAGGTGGAAAAGACATGAAGTCCACCATCATCACCTCGCGTAATTTATAGCCGGTCTTGACCACCATATAGTCCTTGGCGAAAAACAAATGCGTCTCTTTAATTTTAATGGTCCGAAACTCGAGGAAAAACAAGGATGAAGAAAAAAAAGGAAGCCTTCCCAACTTCAGCTTCACCTCGCTTTATAGGCTATAGGTCTATTGCTTACCTATCCATATTATCCGATGAAAAAAGGACAAAACTAAAATTGGATATCTGGCACCTCGCGCAGAAAGTCCAAGTTGACATACCGGGTCCGTTGTAGGCCACTTGCGCAGTTCGTCGTCCAGCCTTTTAGTGACCTCAGTAAAGAGAGAAAAAAAAAGAAAAAACAGGGAGGAGAAGAAGAAAAAAGACAAATCTTCCATAATCCACTAGGCTGTCGGTCTATCCATCATATAGTCCTTTGCGCTTTAATTCTTTTGCTGCTTGAGCTGCGTTCGAAAAAGTTGTAGTTGATCCGTCACTGTTGAAGACTTTTAGCTTTGCTGGTGGGAGAATGTGGCTTTTAACATTGCGTTCTTTCAACTGTAGCCTAATGGGTTTGTACAATGCTCTTTCTTGTCTTACTTTATAGGTATAGTCGTTGTCCAGGAAGATCCGCTGGTCCTTGTAGATGATTTCACCTTTTTGCCATGCCGTTTGCAGAACCTTCTGTTTCACCTCAAAGTCACGAAAGGCCACAATAATGGGTCTTGCCGAGTCCCCGCTCACTGTTTTGGTGCGGTGGGCGCGCACCAGGTCTAATTCTTCTGTGACCCCAATGTTCTCCGTGATGAATTGTTTTAGAAATGCTTTCATGTCCCCGTCTTCACTTTTTTCAGCCACATTGTAAAAACAGACATTATTTTGTCTGGACTTGTTTTCTAGGTAATTCACTTGGTCAGTCAGTTTATCAATTCTTGACAACATAGATTCGGTTATTGCGTCTTTCCCCGCCTCACAGTCATCCAAATGACTAACTCTTTCTTCCAAGTGATCGATCCTACTTCCCATAGATTCCACTTTTTCACGGGTCTCTTTTGTTGTTTGCATTAAGCTTTTGATGTCGCGCTCACTTTCCTGACGGAACTCCTTCAGTTCATCTTTAAGGTCTTTAAATTCCCTCAGTAAAGATTCTTTTAGTTGATCAAACATTTGTTGGATATCACCTGTCGCCGCCATGTCTTTTTCTGGGTTCTTCTTCTTCTTCGTTTTTTTCTCAAATTTCAGCTCATGTAGTTCTGTTACCTCTTTCGCCGATCGAAGGTTCATTCCTTACTATTTTTAGATATCATTATTTCATTGTTAGTTAATTTCAAAATTTCCCGGGGTTGGTGAGGACAAAGGGTTTTCAAGCTGACGCCATGTCACCGGAACCGGAAACTCAGAAAGTGTCCTTGACATTGAGACAAACTTGCCATCAAAGCCTTGAAGAATGGGAAAGCTGCCGGCATGGACTCTGCCCATGCAGAGATGCTGAAAGCTGACCTTAACACCTCCGTCAATGTGCTTACTGACCTCTTCAAAGACATCTGGGAGAAAGAGGTAATACCTCAAGACTGGGACAAGGGCCTGATTGTCAAACTCCCCAAGAAAGGAAACCTCCAAAATTGCAGCAACTGGAGGGGCATCACGCTGTTATCAGTAGCAGGTCTTCTGCAAGATCCTACTCGACAGAATCGATTGCGCTATTGATCAGAAGCTACGGCAGGAGCAAGCAGGGTTCAGGAGAGGAAGGGGCTACACAGACCAGATCTTCACTCTGAGGAACATCATCGAGCAGTGTGTAGAATGGAACACTCCTCTGCACATCGACTTCATCGACTTCCGCAAAGCCTTTGACAGCCTACATCGTGACACCCTATGGAAGATCCTTAGGGCCTATGGAGTTCCTCCAAAACTGGTCACTCTCATAGGAATGTTCTATTGTCACTTTGAATGCAGCGTCATTGTTAGTGGTGAGCCATCCCCATGGTTCACTGTGGAGTCAGGTGTGCGGCAAAGGTGCACTATTTCCCCCATTCTCTTCCTGATTGCCATATACTGGGTCATGCGGAGTACAATTCAGTGGACTTTGCTCTCCCAACTTGAAGATCTAGACTTCGCCGACGATCTTGCTGTCCTTGCATCAAAGCACATCCATCTGCAGGAGAAAACTGACAGACTGAACAAATTCGCCCAGCAGGTAGGGCTGAACATCAATGCGTCCAACACACAAGTGATATGCATTAATGCCACCCCTGATGCACCAATCACAGTGGATGGACATGCCCTCGACTATGTTGAGGACTTAACGTATCTGGGAAGTCTTGTCTGTAAGGACAACTCTGCACAAAAGGACATTAGAGCAAGACTCGGAAAGACACAGGGTGCTTTTGCTAAGCTGCACACCATCTGGAAGTCCAAGCAATACAGCTTACGAACAAAGGTGCGACTGTACAACAGCAATGTAAAATCTGTACTGTTGTACGGCGCAGAGTGCTGGCGAGTAACATCTAACGATATGAAAAAAGTCGAAGCCTTCCACAAAGGATGCCTCAGGAAAATCTGTAGAATCTTCTGGCCCGAGAAGATATCCAATACACATCTATACAAGAAGACCAAGTGTAACAGCGTGGTGCTTGTAACAGCGTGGCGCCGCCGATTCCATTGGCTTGGACATGTTCTCAGGATGGACCAAGACTGCATACCCAAAACCGCGCTACGATGGACTCCACCTGGGAAAAGGAAGCAAGGCCGGCCCAAGAACACCTGGCGGCGTACGGTGACAGCTGAGCTGAAGGAGATGCATCTAACCTGGGGTGAGGCACAGCATGCTGCTCAAGACAGGTCCAGGTGGAGGCAGATCATTGAAGCCTTATGTCCCATCAGGGAAGAAGAGGATTAAGTAAGTTAAGTAAGCAAAGTAGGTATTTGCCTAGGGCCCCCGAGTAGGAGGGGCCCCCACGGACGACTTGTTTTGTATTCAACCGCAATGACGATTTTAAATAGCGTTATAATAAACCACTGTCATCTGTATGAAAGGCTCTGCTGCGAGGGCAGCAACAGCGCCTCCCTAATACCCCCTGCTCAAGGGGCCCCCTTTCAAATTGGTTTGCATCAGCGACAGCGTCAAGTCAAGTGCCCAAAAGCGCAATGACAGTATAGTCAAAGTACCCCCAGCTGGAGGGGCCCCCCTTCCAATTGGTTGGCAGCGACAGCGAAGAATCAAGCGCAGCTACAAACTGAAAGGGAAGCGAAATTATCTGTCTCTGAGAATTTTTCTCAGACGCCAGTTTAAATTCCATTTTTTTGGCTAAAGCCAATTGCTTTTATAATGAAAGTTATCTCGAAGACATCATTACTCTCTGTACTGCAATCAAACTGTCCCAGGCCAGTTGACATCGCACAGACAATCCATAGAGCTATGCTGTAACAAGCACTGGGCAAACGTCAAGACTGTTCAATAACGCACCGTTTCTCGAAGCGGAACTGTTTTGGATCTGGACAAATGTGCAATATTTCGGATAACACGAGTCACACAAGTGAGCTGAGAGGAATAGCTAAAGTGTAACACAATAGTCCCTCTCTTGCTATTAGCCATGATGTGTGGATTACAAGGTGGAACATGGGCAATGGTTATGGAAACGCATGGATAACAGTGAAAGGTTGTAGAACATGGTTGTAGGACACGGTCAAGACAACGTTTAATGTAAGGGCACTGGGTTAATATTTGTCCCCTGTCACAACTGCAATCATAGAGTAACGTGGGTGGTTTTTCAGTGTCGTTTGGTCACTATGTATTCGTGGTCACGTTTGACTTCATTTATTACTAGAATATTACCTGGTCCAGAAGAACACACCCTTTCTGAAATGCTGATTGCGCTGCGGTGATGTGTTATTGTTGAATGCATTTAATGTGAGTTGTTGCTGTAATGGTATTACAACGCATTTCGTGGAGTGAATGATGCAATACGAAATGCAGCGTGCAAGAAAAAGGACTGAATAGGTTGTCTGAATTCTCGTCTGGGGTAGACCCCCTTGCCTTGGTTACAGAATTCTTGCTTCACATCCCCAAACCCTCCACTTTGCCGGGTGCCTGTAACTGTTAATTAGTTTCTTAGCCTTGGGTTTCTGGACGGTTCTGCTGTTTTATGAGTCAATAGTTCTTTTCACAAATGGTGCACCCTCTGTTGGATTTTAAAAGTGGTTGGAAAGATTAGACCTAATTCTTTATTTGTGATTGGCAATGCAGATCATGATGTTGGTGATCAGGTCAAAAAACCTGATTGGGCCATATGCTCTCATGTGATGGTAGGATAGGCCAGGTTACATCACAGACCTATACTAACCTAGACTGGCAATGGGCGGCTCAAGGCACTAGCAGAATTTCGGATAGACTGGGTGCAGCCATCTTTGGGGTTTTTCGTGCCCAGCGGCTCCTCCCACAGACATAGCTCCTCCTAGTGAAGACTATCAGAGATGTGAGCCATGGGAATGCATACGATTTCAAACTGTGACTGCAACGTTATCAAAGTGGGTTTCAATAATTTTCCTTAAGATTTTGACAAGTCGTAACATCTATATTGTCACTCCAGGAAAGGAATCACCCTCACTACCACCGAACGTTTTATTAGAGACCCAGAAGTTGAGCGGTCTTGCCAGATCGGGCGGTTTCCCGCCAAATCAGGCCGTTTAGTAATGCGGTCTTTGGGTAGAAAAGGGCACACAATGATCATCTCATCTGGCAACCCTGCCGAGACTATTCGTTGCAGCAATGCAGCTTACGGTTTGAGGATATTTTGTGATACTGAATCGGTCATGCTTGTGTGTATACAAATTATTTGGCATAATTTACTCTGAGTTATTGACAACTATGTATATAGATGTGTATATAACTTTCAGTAAAGCTGACTGTACAAGCTTCCCAGAAGACGCTGATGGTAACCTAGCAACATCACGAGCCCAGACAGAAAGATATGACAGACTCTCGACTTTGTGTGTAATGGCATTGTGCAACATTATGCTGTGTTGTATTATATGATGTTGTGTTATATATTATTATAGATACACAACACATACGGCAAACGAAGCATCACATTATTTTTGACACTTTTAGAAGTTCATTTCACTTATGGAATGATGACGTCATTACGTAGAAGTCTGTGGTTAAGGGAGTCTTCACCAAGATGGCGGGCGGCTGATTTGGTCTGCTGAGAAATCCGAAAATTTTGAGGCCCATTGCCAGTCTAGTTTAGTATAGGTCTGTGGGTTACATACAGTAGGCCTAAACAACAGAGCATTACTTCATGAAATCATGAGACTATTGAATTGAATGGGCTATATTTGCCCAGGTCTTTATTCATGAAGTTTCATAAAATGAACTGATGTAGGGATATTATAATAACTAGATTGCATTCCATTAGGTTTACATGGATTCTGTGACATTATGTTGTAATGGTATGTGACAATGACTGAAGTGCCACACAGAAATGGTCCCATGCACCATGGCTGACCAGACAACCCCTTTGCCTAGGGCCCCCAAAATTCTAGAAACGGGCCTGACACACACACATGCTCACAAACATACACACGCACACAGACACATACTCCTCCTCACCAGTGCATAACATAGGCAACATTGACGGCAGAGCCCTGAGGCTTGTCGCCATAGTGTTTCCAGCCTTTGTGGGGGGTGACATGGAATGACAGGTTAATTTATGCGAAAACACGCAAGAAAGGCTTCCAGGGCAATTACACTCTATAGCACACCTTCCTGTGTTCTCTCTAGAAAGGAAGGGAACGTTTTCTGTGAGCATGCCAGCTTGCAAATTTGGTATGGTATTTTTCTGCTTATAACCAATGGGCTTTCCCTCTTCCAGTGGACTCACTCACTCTTAGTCTATGTCATTCAATCATCAATTTGAGGGCCAACTGGTTTCTGGTTAAACTCTGTTCTTGTGTGAGCTCTTACCAGTGAATCTTATGTTATTATTTTAATTACCAGTGAATATTATGTTATTATGTTAATTATCTGTAGGAGTAGACATCTTGAGGGTTGCCTCAGATAAGAAGCCCAGAGGAGTTGTTCTGTCCACTGAACTTTGTAACCCCTGTGATTTTCCTTTTTTCATGTTCCTCATTAAAAACGGCAGCAGCGGTTGAAGGGGGCTCACCTCTGTCAAATAAAGGACTTCATTTTGTGAACATTTCCGACACTCTATACACGGTTAATAGTTGATATGTGCTGCTAAATACATGTACAGTATATACTATCTACCTAATATGAAGTGTTTTTAAAAGGTAGTATATTGATGATTTAAGTAGATATTTATCCTGTCATTTCAAATCTGGTCCTTGACTAATGGGTTACTTCATATTCACAGGGTTTTATGCATTTTTTGGCAGAGGTGGGTGTCTTCTCCATTGATTTGCATTGACTAAAGAGCACAGCTCTACCTACAGAAAATAGAGGCTGCACTTGTGTTTTCCGGTTCTGTCGCAAACTGTCACCAGTCTAATGTTCTACCTCTATGAGTTGTACTTATTTACACCCTGCCTGTTCAGTTGTGTGGTGCTTCCCAATGGGAATGACTCCCTCTGGTTTTCCAAAGTGTGCCCTTGTGTTTTGTCTCTCAGACTCAAAATAGTTTGGCGCAGAAACTGACACTGCTAATGGTTGTACTGATTTCAACCCTGCCCTGTGACACTTTGTTGTGTTTCCCATGGGAATGAGTCTCACTGGTGTGGCGCTGTATTGTATAATTAATTTCTGTGTCCCTGTGGGAATTCAGAGTCTAAAGCCCAATTCGCACGAGCAGGGGTGTACCAAGCTTTCCAAAAGTGGGGGTGTTCTGGAACAGGTGAAGATATTATCATCACAAATAGTGATGATCAATTATGTAAACTTGCATCTTACATCATACATCTAGGCCTACAAAATGGAAAAAGTGCGAGTAGATATTGCCAATGCTGTGTGTGACGTTGTGTCTGTGTATGTATGCATCCCCCGCGTCGGATACGCCCCGAGATAAATATTACCTATGGACCACTGGTAATTAATTACTCCCGCACCTCTGTGTTATTTTGTGGCGCATTCGGACAGAATAAGCTAAAAGTCTGTAATTTACTCATTACGTAGACATTTTGACCAGATTTGTCGTAATTTAACTACTTCCTGTTTCGTTGGTTCTTCTTGGGGTTGTTTGTTAGATGTACACATGATAGGCATACTATCACTTGTCCCTGACATGCTTTTAATCAAACCTTCACCAGTGTCCTCCATTATTCCCTCCAGGACAAGGCAAGAGACATGTAGTCTCAATCACAAACACACACGTGTGCATTCACATGGGACTTAAATTACCGCTGGACCTATGTGTTAAGCCGAAACACAGTAGGTAATTTGTGGCGGAATTATTACCCTAAAATACTGAAAATGCTCAAGCACTGCTAGGTTGTATGATCCGAAAATGGCTGGTATCCAATGAGTTAAACAATTTGTTCTTACGTGTAGGTGCCATGGGCCTCACCAGCAAAGACAGTGACTCTCTATAACTGCCACTGTGTTGTGTTCTCCAGGGGAATGAGTATGACACTGTATTTTGCTCCCCTTGTAATTGATTTGTGTGTCTCTGGGGTAATGAAGAGCCTCGCAGTCTCACCGCTTCCAATCTGGTCCATGGGACGTAAGCACTGATCTGGAAGAATGCTGCTGGATGGTCTCAGCCATGGCTCAAACGGCTAAGGCACCGTACTTGTTTATACCGGGGACCCGGGTTCGATTCCAACCCGAGGTCATTTCCCAATACTCTCCCATCTCTCTCCTGACCAATTTCTGTCCTCTCTCTACAATCCTATCAAATGATAAAGGCACAAAAGTCACACAAAATATATTTAAAAAGAATACTTCTGGATGAAGAATCTAGGCTACAGGACAAGCTCTGGCTTCTATTTCATGTATTTTTAGAGCAGTTCTTAGGTGCCATAGGGCTTATGGAAACGACATGTTTTCTTTCCAATAACCTAACTCCCGTCCTCCTCCAGTGCTTGTGGCCTCGTGATGACGTCATGTCATTGACGACAGACATTGAATTCAATATCGCACAAAAGTGCATATTTTCCCATTTGCAGTCAGGATGCTGAATGGGTCCCCCAAGAGTTGTTGTGGTTAAGTTTACAGCAGTGAAACTTTTTTTAGCTCGAGGACAGGAGTCAAGATATTGGAAGTAATACAGAGAGTGCCCCATGAGAATGACCGTCCCTGGTGTGCCGCTGTTTTATGTCCCCCTCAGCGAGCCCTGAGGGCCACGACTGCAGCTTTGCCGACCCGGCGTTTGTGGTGTACTCGTCCGTGGCCTCCTTCTACGTGCCCTTCATTGTCACCCTGCTGGTCTACGCGCAGATCTGCGTGGTGCTGCGCAGACGAGGCCGACGCACCGCACCCCCGCGCAGGCACGCAGACGCCAGCGACCGGCAGAGGAAGGTCAGACAGGTGGGTATGCTTTTCAGACAGACAGGGCTGCGGGGAAGATGGAAATCATGGAGGATGGCATGGTGTATAGTATAGTGGAGGTGCTATGCGTGTATTGGGGAGAAGAGGTAGACGTACCGAGCGTCCATTCAGACATGCCAACAGCAGTGACCATCAGAGGAAAGTCAGGCAGGATGGAAACAGGTGTGTTTAATGGGGAGAAGATTTATGGATTTGGGGAGGAGAGCTGTATACTAGTAACCTGATTTTCATCATCTGGCTGCGGTTCAGCAACTACACGCGAGGGCGTTCCATTCCCTGCCGTAAACGGAACGGCATACCAGAGGGCAAGAGTCAGGTTAGTGCACTAGAGGAGGGAGGAGCTAAATGAGGTCCACAACACTCCCACACAGACAGCAGTGACCAGCAGAGGGAGGTTAGACAGGTGGCTAGGCAGGTGAGACAGCAAGGGGTGCAGGTGTGTAACGTGAGAGGAAATGGAGTGTAGATGCTATGGAGGAGGTGTGTGTATTGGGGAGAGCTGGCAGGGGCATCATACTCCAACAGTAGGCGAATGAAGAATGAGTCGAATGAAGAATAAATTTGAATGACATTAAAATTAACTTTAAAAATGAACATTAACTCCTGGATGCGTATGTACTCTCAGTAGGTGAGAGAAGGCAAGGCAAGACCATTTTATTTCTATAGTGCATTTCATACGCAGAGGCAGTCCAATGTGCTCTACGTTAAAATGCGTTAAAATTACATTAAGAAATACAACATTTTCGCGGGGATGACCCCCAGATCCCCGCTATAATGAAGTTGACCGTTGGAAACCCATACTTACCTGTTTTCAAGAAAATTAATAACTTGACAATACACTCTAAAATTGTTGGGTTTAATTGAAATATTTACTTTTAATTGTATTTAGTGTTTTTCAAATGGCTCTCACGAAAATTTATTTTAAAAAATGTGGCTTGAATGGCTCTCTCCATCAAAAGGAGGTGGGATGGTGCTACTACCAGAAGGTGCGGAGGTTGGAAAGGGAAATAGGATAATGATGGGAGGACGCCCGGTATATTGGCAGGAGGAGGGTGCGGTAGGTGTTTTTACAGTATATTGCCTGGGAAAGGAGTATGTGTGCTGGATTTGTACAGTGTATTGCCTGGGAAAGGTGTCTGTATGTGTTCTGGATTTGTACAGTATATTGCCTGGGATATTTGTGAGTTTTCTGGTGGGGATGAGGTGGTGTAGGTTATGTCGGGACAGTATGACAGCCTGGAAGAGGCAGCATGTGTATTCTGTGGCTAGAGGTGGTGGGATATCATCTTGGCATATTGCCTGCCAGAGGTGCTAGTATTCTGGGAATCGGAATTGAGGCTTATTGCCCGGAGCAAGTGTGTAGGAGGTGGCAATGATGTTGTCATTGTTGCATAGCACGTCTGCGGTGAATGTGAATGGGGACTGCTTTTTCGACTCTGGGGTTTTTTTGTATCTTGGTTTAAACATCAAACCATCCATTTTAAACTGTTGATTTCACAATTCATTATTTCTGTTTTCCCTGTCTCCTTTCTCATGTACATGACACGCACGCGCACACACACACACACACACACACACACACACACACACACACACACACACACACACACACACACACACGCGCGCGCACACACACACACACACACACACACACACACACACACACACACGCGCGCCCACATCTTCACCCGAGCTCTTGCGTTGTCTCTCAGAATAAGTGCACGCACCCTGAAGATGTGAAGCTGTGTACCCTTATTCTGAAGCCGCCTGCCTCTGCCCCTCAACGCAAGAAAGTGGTGAGTTACTCAGCCATCGCTTGTGTGTGTGTGTGTGTGTGTGTGTGTGTGTGTGTGTGTGTGTGTGTGTGTGTGTGTGTGTGTGTGTGTGTGTGTGTGTGTGTGTGTGTGTGTGTGTTGTAGGCATCTACGTAATTTGTACATGTAAAAATATATGTACATCTGTGTGTCTGCATGTGCTATATAAATCATATGTTTATGTATGTACAGTATATGTATATGTACATACCATGTCAGATACACACACACACACACACACACACACACACACACACACACACACACAAAGTCACAGGCTACCCATATACTGTATCACTATCATGCTGCCATCTCCATTCCAGAATCCACATGCTATGTTCCCCTCTTATAATCGTCTATTCATTTCCTTTGCCACGTGCACATATTTGTGTTTTTCATAGCTGTGCCTGTGTTTATCAGTAATGTTCCCCTCTGTCTCTGCCTCCCTCTGTGAGTCTTGGTGTGTGTGTGTGTGTGTGTGTGTGTGTGTGTGTGTGTGTGTGTGTGTGTGTGTGTGTGTGTGTGTGTGTGTGTGTGTGTGTGTGTGTGTGTGTGTGTGTGTACACGTGTGTGTGTGTGTACACGTGTGTGTGTGTGTGTGTATGTGGTGTGTGTTTCTGTGTGCGTGTGTGTGTGTGTGTGTGTGTGTGTGTGTGTGTGTGTGTCTGGGGGGTTGCATGAGAAGATAGAGCCCCATAATAGCTCTCCTCTGTGATTGTGTGTGTGCGTGCGTGCGTGTGTGTGTAGTCAGGGGGCGGGAATGTCTTTTCTGAGAAGATAGCACTCTAATATAGCTTCGCTCATTCGGTTGACAAATAGCAGTCAAGTCAGAGATCAAGACTCATCTTCCTCTCTCTTCTCTTCATCTTCCTCTGCTCTTGTCTCAATGCCACTACATGCCACCTCTACAACCCACCTTCCAATGTCACTTTTTTTCATTCAACCTGCCCCCCCCCCCTTTTTTTTCTGCCATACCATTGACCCTTATCGGTCACCTTTGTCCCCATTCCTCCATCTCTCATCTCTTCTCTTCTCTTCCCTTCTCTACTCCCTTCTTCTCCTTTCTCTTTCCCCATCCCATGACTCCCCTCATTTTTTCTACACTTGTTCACATTATCTTCTGCTTCCTTTAGTAATTACTCTTTTTTCCCTCCATTTTCCCCCATCTGCCTCTTTTTTTGTCCTCTTCTCTCGCATGCTCCCAGATGACTCCTTCTCCAATTGTTCCCTGTTATCTCAATCTTTCTGCCGTACAGAGCCTCATCTTATTTTGTCTTCTGCCATCCTCTACTTGTCACATCTCATCTCTTTTTATGTGCTCTCTCTTTCCTCCCTCATTCTCTTGTCATTTGTCTCACTTTCACTTTCTCTCTCTCTCTCTCTCTCTCTCTCTCTCTCTCTCTCTCTCTCTCTCTCTCTCTCTCTCTCTCTCTCTCTCTCTCTCTCTCTCTCTCATGAGGTCTATTGTCTTTGTGATGTGTGATTGGTTTTCTGTATCCTCAAGTTGGTTTAATTTATATATGACTCATGCCTCACTTCTCTACAAAAGTTGAAATTCTCTTTTGCACACTTCCCCCCTTCTCTCTCTCTCTCTCTCTCTCTCTCTCTCTCTCTCTCTCTCTCTCTCTCTCTCTCTCTCTCTCTCTCTCTCTCTCTCTCTCTCTCTCGCAGACACTGGTGAAGGAGGCCATGGTCCATCCTCTGGAGGTGGATCCCATGTGCTTCCTTGCTCAGAAAGAGCAACAGCAGCAGCATCAGCATCAGCACCAGGATCTTCAGCAGCTGCAGCCTCAGTGTGCCTTCGTCAAGCTCTCCCTCTCCACCTCCGTAGCTCCCAGCCCACCGGGACCCCCACCAGGACCTCCCCCACCACCTCCACCGCTTCCACCTCCATCACAGCCCCCACAAGCCCCAGCCGCCACCACCACCACCACCCGCTCCGCCCTGGCCCCGCGCCGGGCAACCTTCCTAGAGGAAGTACACACGCGGGAGGGCTGGAGGGAGCAGCGGTCAGAGAGGGAGAGGGAGAGGAGCAAGGGAGGGCTGACCAAGGAGAGAGTGAGGGGGAGGCTCTCACAGCAGAAGGAGAGGAAAGCCACGCAGATGCTGGCTATTGTGTTAGGTGAGTAAGAGACACAGGAGAGGAGGCCGGAAATTAGCGAAAATGAAAATGATCTAACGAATCACACTCTGGACTCTTGACTTGAGATTTGCTGAACAATGCGTTTCGCTTGTGCTTTCGTCAGAGATGGAAGAAAGAAAAAGGGAGAAGAAAAATATTATAGAAAGAAAGTAGAAAGTATAGAAAGTATTATAGAGAGTAGAAAACTACCAAATGCAGATGAAAATGAAGCCGTTTTCAATTTTTATATATATATAGGGCCTATATATTTTTGAAAAATATTCACCTTGAACCAAAGAACACTCACCAGAACAGCTTTTCTATCTATTCTTTAAAAGGGACTGAGCACGCCTCCGAAGCACATTTTCATCTTTTTGGCCAGTAAATTGAGGAGCTGAGATGATACAACTTCCTTTTCTCCGTGTCTCACTTCTTTTAGAAATGTGTTTTTCACATACACTGTGAATTTGATTACCCGCCCAGTTTAAAAATACAATTTTGTAAGAGAAATTACTGTTAGTGTGTGATTATGCATTCATACATTAGATGTAGTTGTGCTTGGGTTCTTTACAGTGTGTGTGTGTGTGTGTGTGTGTGTGTGTGTGTGTGTGTGTGTGTGTGTGTGTGTGTGTGTGTGTGTGTGTGTGTGTGTGTGTGTGTGCGCGCACGCGCGTGTGTGTGCGTGTTTGTGTGCATATGCGCGCACGCTCGTGTGTGTATGTGTTCATCCAGGTGTGTTCATCATCTGCTGGCTTCCCTTCTTCCTGACGCACGTGCTGAAGGCCCACTGTGGCAGCTGCTGCATCTCTCCCTCCCTCTACAGCGCCGTCACCTGGCTCGGCTACCTCAACAGCGCCGTCAACCCCATCATATACACCACCTTCAACATCGAGTTCAGGAAGGCCTTCATCAAGATCCTGCACTGCTGAGGAGAGGAGAGGAGAGGATGCCATCACATACACCACCTTCAACATCGAGTTCAGGAAGGCCTTCATCAAGATCCTGCACTGCTGAGGAGAGGAGAGGAGAGGAGAGGAGAGGATGCCATCACATACACCACCTTCAACATCGAGTTCAGGAAGGCCTTCATCAAGATCCTACACTGGAGAGGAGAGGAGAAGAGAGGAGAGGAGAAGAGAGGAGAGGAGAGGAGAAGAGAGGAGAAGAGAAGAGAGTGAGTGAACCCAATCATATACACCACCTTCAACATCGAGTTAAGGAAGGCCTTCATCAAGATCCTGCTCTGCTGAGGAGAGGAGAGGAGAGGAGAGGAGAGGAAAAGATAGGAGAGGAGAGGAGAGGAGAGGGAACTTCCCAAGGCGTTTATCTAGAAGAGAGGAGAAGAGAAGAGAGTGAGTGAACCCCATCACATACACCACCTTCAAAATCGAGTTCAGGAAGGCCTTCATCAAAATCCTACACTGCTGATGATGAGGAGAGGAGAGGAGAGGAGGGGACGGGGAGAGAACCCCATCACATACACCACGTTCAACATTGAGTTCAGGAGACTCACTTATAAAACTTAATGGAAGAATTATGCCAGAAGATTGGCATGTGCACAACACTCAAAATGTATGTGCGAACAAAGAAATATTCCGATTTATAAAACAGTGCGCACATATACTATGTTCCAAACCAATTTCACCTTATAAATCACGGACTCTAAAGTTGTGGTACATCTGTGTGCTTCAAGACACACCAATAATTAACCATGAATATTCAGTGAAAGGCCCGAAATGAATATTGATATACAGACCGATGAGGTGCGGAAAGCAGAGTGTAACGTGTGGCTCTATCAACTTATAAAAGTTGAGCAACGTTGAGCTGTGAAGAAGGTCTATGGAAGTCCTACCAAATGCCAAATTCCTCAAATTGCAGGTGGGTGATCAATGCTTGCAAAGGCCAGCGGATTGGAAAAAATCTGATGGACACATGAACCTGCCAGGACTTGGCAAGGCTATGTATTTATTTTGTTGTACACGAGGTTGATCTGTATTCAACCGGATCGGACCGCACTCTCTATTAAAAGGTGCCAAACATAAACATAAAATGTGTAAAATAGAAAGAAAAAAGTCTGCACGCTTAAATCCTCTTTGTGTTATGCACTGAGCCCTGAGGAAGGTCAGTAGACCGAAAGTTTGACTTATTAAAAAGAAGACAAAGAGGATTTAAGTGTGCAGAAATTTTTCTTTCTGTTGTACAGAAGGGTAAAATCTTGACAGATCTGCCTCAAGGAAACATCTCATGTCTCTGTTGTTTAAAATGAATGTGAAATTCAGCTGAAACAAAATCATCAGGAAAGCATTATAGCCTATGGGCCTACATAAAAGTGTATATTTCTAATCAAGCTATACAAATATAGGGATATATATTTTTTACTACAGGAGACATCTTCTCATACGTAAATTGAATGAGAAAAGAGTTGAGTATGATAAAAGTGCATTGCAAATCAGGCTATAACAGCTTTATAGTCTAGGTGCTGTCTTTGAAACATGCACCTCTGCTTCTGTCCTCATACACCGAAGTGATGTCGATACAAACGTTAATTGAATATAAATCATTATAAACAAACATTATATATCCGCCCTCAAGCCTTCATTTAAATACTACAATACTGTTGAAGAGGGGAGAGGAGGGTGAGAGAACTCATATACACCAATTTCAACATTAAGGAAGGCCTTCATCAAATTTCTATGAGAGGAGAGGAGAATAAGAGAACCCCATCATCTACGTCAATATCAAGTTCAGGAAGGCCTTGTTCAAGATGAGAGGAGCGGAGAGGAGAGGTGAGGTGGGAGGGAGAGGAGAGGAGAGGAGAGGAGAGGAGAAAAGAGGATTGCAGATGCGAGAAGAACAGAGGAGAGCAAAGGGGAGTAGAGATGCTTTATTCATCACAACATGACGGGGAAGAGGAGCACACGAGAGAGGGAAAAGCAATAGAAGAGGAGAGAGTGGAGATACAGTACTTGGAGAATGTCTAAGTGATTCCCATTAGCAATTGTGCTCACACAGCAAACCTCAGCAAATGGTGCACACATTGACATTAGTTCTCTGCAGTTAACCCATTATGAAAAGTCAATAGAATGTAGAAACTGGCGTGAACAAGAGGCCAAATGGTTCTGTTGAGAGAGAGAGAGAGAGAGAGAGAGAGAGAGAGGGAGAGAGAGAGAGCTTTGATGAGGTCCCCCATTACAGAGGACAGAATAGCAGAGACATTTCATTTATGCCGACAGGAGTTCCAGGAGAGAGGAGAAGAGAGGCAGAGTGTAGACCAGGGTTTCTCAACAGGGGCTCTAGAGTCTCCCAGGGGCCGTTGAGGATACAGGTGAGTAGAGGGGCCTAGTGTCACTATCATGATGTTAGGAGGCATGACATTGGCAGGCTTATGATGAGGTTTGGGGGCGTTTGTTCAATGTTAAGAACCACTGGTGTAGAGAATGAGACAAGAGAATGAAATTGTGGCGAACGCAAAGGATGAAAAGGATGAAATCAAATCATGGCCATTGAGTCTGATAAGGAATTGGCCAAAGGTCAATTCAATTCCCAATGCTTTCCCAGGAAAGCATTATAGCCTATGGGCCTACATAAAAGTGTATATTTCTAATCAAGCTATACAAATATAGGGGATATATATTTCTTATCATGGGCGGGTCCTAAACATGATGTCAATGTTGTAAGTGGTTTATGGTCATGAAAAGTTGCCATTGTTAGGGCTGTCTTTACCTTTCCCGAATGTCACTTTATGACATAGTCATAAAATGTTTATGACATTGACATAATATTTATGACATATGCATGACTGTGTTAGGACACTGTTATATCATACGTATGACGCCAGCATCAACTAAAGTGTTACCGTTCAATTTGTGATACCGACAGGGGGTTTGTGGTGAGTGAGTGATTCATCAGTGATCTCCACAATTTCCCCCTTGACCAGATCCTGCACTGAGGAGAAGAGTGGAAAGGTGAGAGGGGAAGAGAGGAGGAGGGACAGGAAATGAGAAGCGAATAGTAGAGGAGAGCAGAAAAATCGCACCACCTACAGGTGTGACAAGTGGGTAGTCAGTGAGTGACTCAAAATCAATCTCCATCTCACCCCATGATTAAATTGCCTGAGCATAGCACTGTCCACAAAATCATGCCTTAGTATTATGATCATGCCTGTCCTCCTGCTCACTGTCCTGATGAATCAATCAGCTTCATTTCCCTTTGTGTAATCTTTTTTTTTTACTTTGTGGAAACTGATCTTACAGGATTTGGATTGTTCGCTCCTAGTTAGGATTGCACTTGGCTCACTTTGTTGATTGGTCTGTGGCACCAGACCCAAAATCCATGTTTAGGCAAACCGTCTGAATAGCTGCATTTCCTGACCTGGTTGCTGTATAGCAGGAGTGCCGAGGTGACATCCCGTGTGCAGGAGTGCTGCCCCGACATCCCTTCCGACCCGCCCGTGGATGACATAAAATAGCTTTAAGTATATCATCTTTGGATTGAACCAAGCGTACAGTGCATCCTCGCACTGTCTTAAGTCCTTCAAGGATCAGCAAATATACTGTACCTTTCTTTGCGCCAGTCATAGCAGAGGGCTATACACTCTGTGATATCATCTTGAATGTTGTTTTAACAATGTGCAAATGTGCAAATACAGTGTACAGTGAAATGACTAGGCAATGCAAAGGTTCGATTTCATTGTGTGTGCTGGACGTGGGTGGTGTGATGTGCCATGTAATCACGATGACATGTAGGAATGACTTACTTCCACCCTTAACAAGTACAGAAAAGGAAACGGTAGTGAGACTCAATGAAGTCCAATATCACACCGGTGATGAAGAGTAGAGGAGTGGGCTAGAGAGGACATGGAGAGAAATGCCAAAGCAAATGTCACCCAGGAATCGGCAGATGGGCCAAATGGGAAAATTGCATAACCTTGAAAAACAGAGGTATCTATCGCACACCAATAGTTTATTTGAGGTGCTGACTTCCTGTGCATATAAATGTCAAAGAAAATTTTTAAAATGCTGCACGCTCTGCTCCAAGTTTTATTTTGAAGTAACAGTCTGGCCGTCATCTGACATTTTCTTTATTTTCTTTGAAAATGGTACAACCTGTCATCTCTTGATTTTCAATGTTAAAAAAAAACTCACTCATGAAATGACATCAGATTTTGATTATGAGATGAGGGCAGGGGGTGAGAGATGGCACTGTCAGAGCACCCAGTGATGACGACCATAGACCACAGGGGCTGAACTCAGTATGATTGAAGGTACCTCACTCTTTCAGTCTTTCACTCTTGCAGTGTGTGTGTATGTGTGTGTGTCTGTGTCTGTGTCTGTGTCTGTGTGCGTGCGCACTGCGCACACAGGAGTGTGTGTGTGTTCCGAGCTCCTGACTGAAGGTACCCTGTCTGTCATTTTCTTCACTGCTGAAACCCAATTTGGGGGGCCATACCCCAACCCAAGGGTGTCACTTAGTTTTTATCTCCAACCCATCCAGATCTCGAAAACTGTAAGGCAGAGCTAGTACAGGTGTGTGATATATTTTTCTTCCTTTGGAAGAGATGTATTGAGACTGGTACGCAGGGCGGGCACACACACACACACACACACACACACACACACACACACACACACACACACACACACACACACACACACACGTCAAGTCAAAGCTTATTTATACAGCACTTTAAAATACAACAAGATAGCTGACAAAAGTGCTGGACAGGCAGATAAAAGGACTTGAGGGCCCCTTAAGACACACAAAGACAAAAAAAAAAAAAAAACATAGAAACATTGCAATCTTTGAACAAAAAACATGATGCGAATAAAAACAACATAATAACCAATGGAAAATAAATATATACAAGAAGTGTCTGAAAAAAATAAAAAGAGGCTAATTAAGGTGCAAATAAATACGCTAAAACACACACACACACACAAACACACAGTACTGGCAGGACGCGTGAAGTGTCTTAAAGTGGAGGTGACGTGTGGGATCTCATTCACAATACATTTTACATCAAGAAATGTACTGTGTGCAGTGACTCTGTGACTTTCAATTTTAAAAAAAACCCATAAATGGGACCTGCAGAAAGTCAAATAATTCATGCTCGGGCCCTGGTTTTGACTGAATTTGGGTTTTAAAAAGACAAGGAACATACGATGTATAACTACACCCTTGACTGTATATAATGTATAAATTGTACATTTTAAGCTACAAACGGTATTTCAGATATTTCACACCATGCATTGTATAAAATACCTCTTGTTCAATGTCCGCCATGACTATTATTTGGAAGACAATAAAATGTACAGAACATTATGTTGTGGACTGAGTTACTGATTTAGTGTAGACCTTAATAATATAATGCAGTATTAAGATGATAATGATGACGATGGTGATATAATGACATAATTCTAAATATGGCAGCAATATAATGATTTTGATAAGATATTGATGAAACTGCTTGATTGTATGAGTTGTCAAACAATAGGTTAGTCACACACAGTAGCTCTAATCTAAAAGAAGGCCGCTGTCTTTGTAATTAGTTCCTGTTTCCTACGCACGCACACGCAGGCACACACACACACACACACACACACACACACACACACACACACACACACACACACACACACACACACACACACACACAGCCTTGAATTCATCCTACCACTGGACCTCCACCACCTGACACTGTCTGTTTGGGTAACATGAGATGCTTTACAAAGACCCGTCTGACCTCTTAGAGAGAGAGAGAGAGAGAGAGAGAGAGACGTGTGACTCTTTCCATATGGTATAAATTGTATTCAGAAGCTCAGTATCATGTGACAGTGACGCGATGTGACACATTACTGAAGCATAATTGGTCCCTCTTAATGTCAGCATCTCACTCCCACATCTATGACTAGCAGCTGTGTGTGTGTGTGTGTGTGTATGTGTTAGCCCTCTACAGGTCCCTACAGGTACATGTGTACTCTGTATGAGAGTGTGTTTGTGTGCACGTCCCAGAGTGCTTGGCAGTAAACAGGGCCCCTCTCTGGTGCATCAGTAAATCCGTATGCTCTTACAGTACCTGCCTTACCTCCGCCTGTGCCGTGGCGTGTTTAAACTCTGACCCGACTCTGCAATCGCCGCTATGCATCTTTCATGAGGCCCCCCCCCCCGCCGACAGGTAGCGCGGCCAGGTATCAATTGCACGCTCTGACCTCCCTACCTTACCGTCCCATCCGCAGAAGAATAGCAGGATTAGCACTCGGCAGGTAGTGGAAAATGGAGTGAGATGGAGAGAGAGAAAGCAAAGGCAATGGAGGTATGACTACAGAAACGTCTCGAGGGACAACAACAAACGTAGCAAGCGGAGTATACTGTAGAGATAGGCCTACTTAATTTATCGAGGAAAAAATGGATGAAAGTACCTAAATCAATGTTAAGGTATAGAAAAAATACAAACAGAAGCAGAGAAAAAGAAGAGGAGTTAGGAGGGGTAGATAATACCTACAAGCTGTGACCAACAATGGGCAACATGTGAAAGGCATAGCAGGTGATTGTGTTTGTGCTCCTGCAGCCCCGACTGAGGGAACTGACCAGTGGACTAGAACTCACTCACACACACCTGCAAATCGGTACCCACTTTGAAGCCTACACTAACACAGGTTAATGCGCTGAGCTAAACTTGGTCTTGTTGAAAGCAAGAGGATCCATGGGGAACCATCTCTGATGCCCTAGAAAACAGCACAGCACATGATGTCTCTGGTACGAGTCTTTTCAAGATTTTGATTGTACTTGTATTTCTGTGAGTTTTGCACTGTCTTTGGGCTTTTCACTGTCACTGTCCCAGTTAGGTCGATGCATTCATTTGTTTTTCATGGCAAAGGCTTGGCTGCTCTAAATAGCTCTGATTAAATTTAAGTGCATTGTTAGGCTGGCAGAATGAATTCCACAAAGTAAGGACACTGCCTGACATCACTAATTTCAATATGACCATTGCATTTGTGACAAATACTTTGTACAATTATGAACAAATAATAATTGCACAATTTGTTAAACTATTTTTAGGTCATTGACATATCTTACATTATTAAAATAGAATAGTTTGTCATATACTGTAATAGTTATAATTAAAATAGAATACCGGTAGTTTGTATTTCTGTCTATCTACCTGCGTATGTGTATTGGCTATCTGTTTAGAACTGCCTGTATGTGCTTGTCTGTCTTATCTGTCTATCTCTACACCTTAAATGTGCGCCTAGCTCTTCATCACAGTACATAGGTGTAGGATAGCTAATAACAAACCAGACTATACCATGAAACGTTTATTCCCCTTTTGGCTAGGGGGTCGCATAGGTACTGCAGGGGGGTCACCGAGAGAAAGGATTGCATAAAACCACCAAGGACCACAATGGAAATAAGCTTCCGAGCTTTATTGCGCTATCCTGACTGTCTGTTTTTTTTATATATATATAAGTATGTGGTGCGGTTTATATGAAACTCAATCATGTATTTATTTTATATATATGAACTGAAGATGTCAAATAAAATAATTCATTCATTCATTCATTCATTCATTCATTCATTCATTCATTCATTCATTCATTCAACCTTGACATATCCATCAATATAATATAAACTTTACACAACAGTATTAATTTGTATCCTTAATACATTTATTTACTTAAACTGTACTTTTTTACATTCAAATTTAGCTGCATATATGTCCATCTGAATATGGTGTTTTCTTTTTCCATTCTGCATTAGGTCATGTCTGATTCCAGCCCTCCAGGGGGCGCTGGTGGTGTCCCACAGGCAGATGCCTCCCCACCGGAGCGTCTCGAAGGGCTCAGCCAAACACATCAATCAGCACCTTCCCCTCCTGCACAGCTGCTATCTCATTACAGCCCCGAGCTCCTGTTACCTCCTCCCTCGTCACCCCAGGCCTCTCGCCTCACTCCCAAGAACTCAATCACCCAGCATCCCTCTGAGATACTGAGGCTTCCTCTGATTCTCCCGCTCGTGGATCAAAAGGGCATGGCGTGCGTGACAGGATTAATCCCTTTCTCTGATGTTCAGAGCCCTTTGACAGCTTTGACTTTGACTCCCTCAAGGACACCACAGCTGCTCGGAGTGTCGCAATTGGCTCCTTTCACTCTGTCAGCTATGATTCCCCACGTGCCACTGAACCTGGTCTCGACCCCGCAGCCAACCACAGACACCCAGGTCAACCCAGACTCCTCCTCCTCCTCCTCCCCCTGTCTCACAAGCACACAGCTGCCCCTGACTCCAGACCAGACACACACTCACACCCAGAACCATCTGCCACTCACAAGCGGCATCCCTTCACCTTCACCTGGTGAAGCACCTTCACCTGGTGATCCACCTGCTCAGGAGAAGACGAACACACCTGAGCCAGACACCAAAGACCCTTCCACAGATCCAGCATCAGCTGACCCCGTTACATCCACGACCCATGACGTACCCTTGGGCGACCAATCATCGCAGTCAGCAGGGCAACAGCCCAGCCAGAGCTACAGCCAGCCAACGTTAGGCTCAGGGGAGCATACACCAGAGGCTGATGCTGCGAGCCCTTCGCTGTATCCAAGCCTCTCACTGGATGCCGTGGCTGTTCCAGTACCTGACCCGACCCGTAAGCTCTCGGAGCAGGGCCTAATCCTGGAGGAAGGGGAGGTGGGGCTCACTCTTCCTAAGGATGGGCTGGAGAGGGAGACAGGTAAGAGTTGTAAGAGCAGGGGTTCCCAACTTTACCATGGCAAGGCCCCCATATTCCGATATATTCCAGCCAAGGACCCCCTTACATGGGGTGTGCCACACTATTTCTGAGGATCCCCTTTCACAACCATAGTCTACATCTGTTAGTCAGTGTAAAAATGTGTAGTCATTGTAAAAATAAAGCTTATGTTGTGAGAGTTCGATTTCACAGCATGGATTCCAAATGCATGATTACGGATAATCCTTGCCTATACCTAGCCAGGCTGCGCCCTCCTAGTTACGCAACACCTTCGGCGGCGATTGCAAGTCTGATAATCAGGCAAGATAATCAGGCAAGCCTATACCATCCCTCTCATACCTCTCTGTTTCTGCTCAACAGAGGTGAGCTCTCCCTGGTCCAGGATGTTCCTCACCTGTCCCACCCGCCTGACCCTGACCATCACCTGCGTTCCCCTGGCCTTCACAGTGCTCATCACCATCGCTATCTTAGGTGACCAACTCCTATACACCTTCATTTGGTACATCAAAGCCATTTTTCACAAGCCCTACAGTGCAGTCCTCATTGATATACCGCACAGCGCACACATTCATTTAGTCAAGATAAATTCTCAAAAAATATGCAGAGACGGACTGATTTTATCACTTTAGTGTCTAATGAGGAAGAAGATACGGTCAGTGTATAGCTTGTATCTGTCTTACTTTTTAATATTTCTTTCTCTTTTTTGCAGTGAAAGTCCTGTGCTTTCCATCCAAAATACGTGAATTGTCGCTCCCGTGTGGCAGCAAGTGGAATTGCAGTATTATGACCACCACATCCTCAGGGCCTCCCCCCTTTGCCAAAAACCCTGCCAACCACACAGCTAACATCACAGAGGGTGAGAGCATTCTCAACTATTTCTGTCTGTTATGGATGTACAAATACTCTTTTGCTCTACCCTTTGACTGACTCTGTGTGTGTGTGTGTCTGTGTCTGTATGTCTGTGTATGGGCAGACGTGCGCGGCTGCATGCGTGTGTGTGTGCGTGGGCGTCTGCACGCCTGCACGTTAGTGCATATGTGTATCCCTGCCTGTATGCAATCCATATAGATCTGTAAAAAGTACCTGTACTACTATACTTTGCTGTTTTCGGGTATGGTTGACAAATGTAAATGAAAGAAGATGTGGCACATTATGTTTCACATTAGTCTTGGATGAGAAGAAACATTTCTGTTGAGATTTATGTAAAGGATTATACGTCAAATGTCCTGCAGAGTGACTGTAACATTAATGAAACCTGGAATACAATATATACTGTATATAAATTAACCAACATTGAATATTTTGAATAATTTATGAAGCATTTGGCATGATTGCACAAATATTAACCTTACATTGAAATATATGAATGTGAAAAAACTCAATACAGTAATATTAACTACAAGTTCAATTTCGTAACACAAATTGCGTCCTGCGGGGTGACATGTATGTCAGGTTTGTGGATGGGCAGCTACAAGGCCAACTACAAGGCTCCTAACCAGTCAGTACCTCAGTTATTGTGGAGTGTTGTGGAAGTTTAAGGTGACTTTTACCTCTTCTTATGTCTATATATTGCAATGTTTCTGTCACACAATGCTTAGGTTAATTTTATGGTGTCCTGTGGTGTGACTGCTCTTATAGAAGGAAAAAAACCCACCTTTTCACAGATTCAACAGAGCCAAGCTACCCCTCGGGCTGCCGTGAGGGGGCGCAGGAGGGGCCGGGCGTGCGCATTGTGGGGGGTACGGTAGCCGAGGAGGACAAGTTCGGCTGGCAGACCAGCCTACACTGGAGGGGCAAGCACGTCTGCGGCGGCTCCATCATCAGCCCTACGTGGATCATCACCGCAGCACACTGCTTCGTCCAGTATGTAGCCTGCACACCCATACAAAAGGAACAAGTGATTAAATTTTGGTGGTGACCCGGATCACGATCCAAAACCAGGATTAAAAAAAAAAAGATTCTTCACCAATGCTAGCCTAGAAATCTAGACGTCCCTAGTGACCGCAAATTGAATATTATATTTTTTCTATCAAACCTCTTCCTTGGCGGAGGTCTGCACTCTCTGAGTGCATTTATAGTTTTTGTTGTTTCAGACTTTGCTAGTCCAGTGATTGATGTGCGTGTTTCCTTTGTAACACATGCCTACTATGGCCCAGACTGAAAAAGTGGCCAATTTCTTATAACATTTCAAAAAACTTGTATCATGTTAGTTTTTATTTATCTTTTTTGTATGTGCATAATAGATCACATGGTTACCGGCAGGGGTTAAATTGGAATTTATGTGTGGTGGGATGAGTGGTGATGGTCTAGGGTCAGGTGAATACGTTTTTTTTGATGGCTGCAATATATGGAATAACTTGAAGCAAAGAAGGGGAACTCGCAAACCGTTCTGCCGAATGCAATGTTGAACTATTTATTGCATTAGAAAAACAAAAAAGGTGCTACCCAAGTGTAGTGCAAACGTTTCGGTCACAGTCAGACCATCATCAGTGCAACCATTGAAAATAAAGACACGCCCTTAAATAGAGTAAAGGCCACGTTCACGGAAGACAGGTAGTACAACCTAGCTTGGCTACAAGTTGACATTATTTATTTTCATTATTTATTATACAGTATTTATTTATACAAGTTTACATTTATTATTATTACTATTATTATTGTTATTATTTTCATTGTTGTTCAACATTACCCCTTTTCAATTTTTTATTTTATTTTGCGTTATGTTTCCTTATACTCTCCCCCTTATAGTAGGCCATGACTGCATTCTGCCGGTTATCTATGACAGGTATCTATTGGTAGGATGTCTCCATCCACCTGTCCATCAACTTGTATCCAAGCTAGGTTGTACTACCTGTCTTCCGTGAACGTGGCCTTTACTCTATTTAAGGGCGTGTCTTTATTTTCAATGGTTGCACTGATGATGGTCTGACTGTGACCGAAACGTTTGCACTACACTTGGGTAGCACCTTTTTTGTTTTTCTAATGCAATAAATAGTTCAACATTGCATTCGGCAGAACGGTGTGCGAGTTCCCCTTCTTTGCTTCAAGTTAATCCACTGGAACCTACGCACCCACCAGGCATCAAGTTCAAAAGCGCGGTACCTCCATTGAAAGAAAGTGCAATATATGGAAAAAACGTTTGTTGCTATGGATTCATCATAATGCTGCATGACTTTAGATTTATGTAGGTCTATAGGTCTAGATAGCCATTGCCCCATTTAACCCTTAAAGGTGCACTGTATAATATTTTTAGCAGTTTCGCTTCATGCTGCCCATCACAAATGTTACCTTTTTTAGTATTTTAAGTAAGTTAAGTATTCATTATGAATAGGAAAATTGCACTTTTCATACATGCTCATACTGTTCTTTGCTTATACTAGTATAAATATTAGTTTATTATTTAGTGAATACTGTATTCATGAAATCATGAAATTTGGCAATGAGCAGCATACATACACTGGCCACCGTCCAACACAGTGCACTTTTAAGGTTACAAGGCAACAGAACAGGCAGACACAGAGAGAGGCAGTCAGATAGACATTGATTCATCCAGTGTGTTATAACTTATTACGTCACTGCACACTTAACTTATAAAGGGATTCAGGGGTAGGCATGATGGGATCTGAAAATAAAAAATTCTTGCACATTTGAAACAACCACTTATCCAGCTGTTCAAATTGGGATAAATTAGTGAGATTTTACTTTCCCAACTCAGTTTGTCCGTTTCTGCCGTCTTTTTTATTTTACATACAGGTTACAGTGCCAATACAAGATCAGATGCTTTGCTATGTAGTAGACCACCCATATTCTTCCTGTCAAGATACAGTCAGTGCATAAAGCAAGCCAGAAACAGCAGTGGCTAGTGGCTACCACAAAAGAAACGCCTGCCCTGGTGATTTAAGTGCTGAGGTTTTGACAGTAATCCGTTCGCTGACAGCGTGTCTCCGTGTCTCAGGTGTCCACACGCTCATTAACAATTAATTATTTTGCCTGTCTAATCTCTCTCTCTCTCTCTCTCTCTCTCTCTCTCTCTCTCTCTCTCTCTCTCTCTCTCTCTCTCTCTCTCTCTACCCCCCTTTCTTTCTCTCTCTCTCTGTCTTTCTCCCTACCTCTCTCTCTCTCTCTCTCCCTCTTAACCTCTCTCTCTCTCTCTCTCTCTCTCTCCCTCTCCCTCTCTCTCTATCCAGGTACAATATGATGCATGAGCCAGACTGGGAGGTTATCATTGCCACCACGCGGTTGTTTGACGCATCGTTAGGGAAGCGCTACGGTGTCCGGGAGATCTACCCCCACCCCTACTTCTCAGAGGACAATAACGATTACGACCTGGGGCTCCTGCGCACATCCACAGCCATGGAGATGGAGGGTAAGGACGATGGTCGGCACATACACAGACAGACAGGCATATATACTATACAGTCAGACATAGACAGAGGAGGTCTTAACTTACCCAAACTTGTCAGTGGACACCAGTGCCTATGATCTGGGGCCTGCTGCACACATCCACTGCTGTGGAAATGGAGGGAAATGATTATTGGCAGATGGATACGCAGGCAGACAGATAGATAAATAGACAAATAGACAGATACACATAGCACTGCACAGCCAAAGCCATGAACATGGGAGTACTAATGACTGGCAGACAGGCGGACAGACAGACAGACAGACAGACAGGCAGATAGACAGACAGACAGACAGACAGACAGAATAGATGTACAGACAGACAGGCAGACAGACAGACAGACAGAATAGATGTACAGACAGACAGACAGACAGAAAGAGATCTTCCCCCACTCAAACTTTCAGAGGACAAAAATGATTACGACCTCAGGCTGTGCAAGGTAAGGATGATTGGAAGACAGATACACAAACAAACAGACAAACAGGCATCCACACAGCCAAGACACAGGTAGATTTAGATGAACGTACTGTACAGACAGACATGTAGACAAGCATGTAGAGAGACAGGCAGACAAATGGACAGGCACCTATGATCTCTGCCCCCTCCACAAGCCTACCTACAGCCATGGAGATGCAAGATTGATGGACACAGACACATTGACAGACAGATACAGGCAGGCAGGCAGGCAGGCAGACATAAAAAAGAGTGGCTTTGAAAAAGAACTGGAGTGTAGTGTAGTGTAGTGGAGTGGAGCAAAGGAAAAGGGAGTGGAGTGCACTTAAGGTCACAAACTTACTGTTAACAGGATGTGGCTGTGATTATGCAATCTTGTTAATGTTTTCTTTATTTTACGTTAGTTTTTAAGTTATTTATAAACATCTTCCTGGATACTGTCATTTGTTTTTTTCATGGTAATGGCAACCAGTGTGTCTGTCCTGTTTAATTTCCTCTGTCTTTTAAAACCCAGAATTAAAAGTATATAACAAAATGAATAACAGATTAATTTTTAACTTGAGCACCCTGTCAATGACAACATGCTGCAAGCTGGTGCAAACTAAACCTCTGCAGCCTGTGCCAGCAGTCCACCTGTGTTTGTCTTTCATGCCTTGTATGGCTCGGCTTCAGAACAGAGACGCAGTACTTGTGACTGCATGGTAACATTCACTTTCTATTTTTCCCCCAAAGTAGAATAGAACAGCATACAATAGAACAGAGCAGAACAGAATTAAACAGAACATATTATACAATCAGCTTTACAGCAGACATGAAATGAGGTGGCAACTCTCCTGAGAAAACATCTGCAGAAACAAAACCACAAATCTCTTCAATTCACCTGGCTGCCCAACCTGGCTTTTGAATCACCCAGTACGTTTTTGTTGGTTCTGGAGCAGCCCTGGCTCAATGGTTATGGTCTTTAGATCAGAGGGTTGTAGGTGTCAATCCCACCATCCCCAGCACCTTCATCCATGGCTGAAGTACCCTTGAGGAAGGCCCTTAACTCCACATTGCTCCAGGGACTACCCTGTAATAACTGTAAGCTGCTTTGGATAAGCTAAGTGTAACGTAATATTTCAATTATTTCCTGACTGGCTCTTCCACTGTGCCAAACAGGTAGTGTGAGGCCTGTGTGCTTACCGAGCCTGAGGGAGAGCTTCCCTGCGGGGTCCCTCTGCTGGGTGACTGGATGGGGCTATACCAAAGAGGGTGGTGGTGAGTAGACAAGCTAGTATACAGTTGTCCGAAATGTGCGTAGTGCGTCCTAAATGTCCTAAATGCGCGTATTGATGAAATCCCTAGAATGAGCCTTCTTCGTGTGACATCAGACACCTTTAAATGCTGAAAATTTCAGTACTTTCATTTGGTGTCATACGTAGACATACATAAGTGGGTAAAATATGTTTTTTTGGGGCTCAGAAGTTAGGTGGAGAAATGAATTAGTAATTGGTGGTTGGTGTACTGCAATGAATATGCTTCTTAGATAGTCCACTAAAAACAAACAAAAGTCCATACAGTAGTGGCACTGGCTGTCGTTGTGCCGCCCTCACATGTGCTGCTGCTGAAACGTCACTCACCAAAGTATAGATGCCACTTTTCTCTACCTGAAATTGGTAGCCATGTGTCCTGTTTAATTTCAACACAATAACTTGTTTGACGTCACAATGAAAAGTAGGCCTGTAGGCCTGTTATAACGATACTCTCAACTCACTATTCGGTTCTTATCACGGTTTTTGACTTACAGTTTAATACACCCTATGATTTTTGAAATCTACGAAAACTATGATAGTTTATAGGTAGAATAGGTAATTATGATGGTAATAATAATTAAAATGATTTGGAGCACTATCACATCTTATCAGGTGGTTATTTGCAGGACTGAAATGTAACGAAACTTTGAAAGGGCGTATCGCCATACTGCTTCCTTGCATCGCGATGCAGTATCGTGAATCTGTGTATCACGATTTCAGCCCTATACTAGGCTGATTAATTCATCACAAGTTCCGCTCATGGTTCCCGCCCCCTCTTTCCTTCACCCCCAGGCTTGGTCTCCTCAGAGATGAGGCAGGCCCAGGTGAGAGTGATCGACCAATACCTGTGCTCGCGGCCAAATGTGTATGGCGACTACCTTACTCCCAGGATGCTTTGCGCTGGCTACATGGAGGGAGGCGTAGACTCCTGCCAGGTAATTTACATACCTGCAGATGCCAATGCTGACTGCCACCTGAATCAAAAGTACAGTAATAATACCTGTATGATGCATCACCTGTTTTGAATTTTTGCATGCGTTGCCATGTGATCACATACTGTGGGGTTTGCTATAGCTACCCCTGCACACAAACTGTGCAATTGCACTTAAGGTAATGTACTATCTTTTCAATCTTTTCATGTACTAACCCCTTTTTTGCTCATAAACTGATTCAAGCACATTAAAGAAAGTGGCAGTGGCATGTTGAAAGAAGTGTGTGTGTGTGTGTGTGTGTGTGTGTGTGTGTGTGTGTGTGTGTGTGTGTGTGTGTGTGTGTGTGTGTGTGTGTGTGTGTGTGTGTGTGTGTGTGTGTGTGTGAGAGAGAGAGATAGAGAGAGAGAGAGAGAGAGAGAGAGAGAGAGAGAGAGAGAGAGAGAGATTATTGTCAATGTCTAATTTTTTTGTTTTAGTTTAACTGCACAGTGGAGACTGGTCAGACACAATTTCGAATTTCTGTGCTAACCCTGTTACATAGATTTTTGACAATAAAGTACACTTGACTTGATTAAAGCATGCAATGTCATAGCTGCCATACAGGCCCGCTGACAGCTTTTACTGGGTCCAGGACAAAGTCATCTGAAAGGGCCTCCCATACATGCAATGTAATAGAAACCCATTATTGGGCCCCCTGTCTCCATGGGCCTGGGACAACTGACCCCTTTGTTGGCTTCCCTGATGCCATATTGCACTAACTTCACAAGGTATACTGAATACTGTACTTTAGCTCTATGAGGACTTACCTGACTCCCGCCCTCTGGTATTTGACTGTGTGAGGAAAGGAACGCCCCCGCGTGACGTTGCTGAACGCAGCCAGATGATGTACATCAGGTTATATGAGGACAACAACCACATGCACCAACCTTCTACATGCCTGCATGCATGCTATTTTGTCAGCGCTGTCTATACTATTTTATTTCTCTGTTCATATTGAGTCTCTTAGATTTCATGTTGTGCGTTTTAACTTATACGCAGGGAGACCTAAGAAAAGTCTTTTCCGGACTTTTCCTTACTCTTAAACTGACGGGTACCAATAAAGTAATGTGTCTTGAACCACTTGACTTGACTGTAGAATGTGCCACATAGGCAACATAATTCAAACCTGCAATCCATCCGTCTCAAGATTAACACCCTAACCATAAGGCCACCACTGAAAATGTATTTATGTGCATATTAAGTGAGTAAATGTTTGTTGGTTGTTCTTGTTGTCAGGGAGACAGTGGTGGGCCACTGGTGTGTGAGACGGCAGAGAAGGAGTGGAGGCTGGCTGGAGTGGTGAGCTGGGGCGAGGGATGTGCTCGACGCAACAAGCCTGGAGTTTACACACGCGTCACCCATCTCTTAAGTTGGATTGGCCGCTACATTCAGGTATAATTGACTATTACAGCACATTATACTATGCCCCCTAGTGCATTAATCCGGCCCTGCATATGCTTAATATACGTAGTATACTATATTGTTAATCTAAAACAAATAAATAAGACATTGACCATAATCTCTCTCTCTCTCTCTCTCTCTCTCTCTGTCTCTCTCTGACTCACTCACTCACTCACTCACTCACTCACTCACTCACTCACTCACTCACACACACACACACACACACACACACACACACACACACACACACACACACACACACACACACACACACACACACACACACACACACACACCTTAATTCCTATCTTGTAATTATGACACTGTATGTAAATCAGCAACCTGTAGCCTAGGGCCCCCATACCATTTTACCATGTATTGTGTAATAACATTATGTTGCATGTGAAACAACACAAAGTAGGCCTATGTGCATTGTGTCAATGCTTCAGTCTTAGAGTAGGCCTACATAAGATGATGTTTTTTTCATGTACATTTCAGCTTGTAATAGGGGGAAACGGACTTCTAATTTCACTCATAAACCACTAACCACAATAGCCTACGTGTATTTAGAGGAGTTGGCTAATTCATTTGGAATTAAAGGCAATTATGTTTAGACTAGCCTACTACCTAGATGACCAAAAAATAACTAGGCCCAATTGATGTTTCTTTAAAGCAGACTACATGCTAGCCTTTATTTCTGAATAAAGCCTAGGGCTACACCTTGTTTCTTATTTTTTATTGCAGGTGGATGAAGATCTGAAGACATCACAGAATTATTAGGATGAAGAAATCTCTAAATGTTCCATATGTTATTATTGTAATTGCTTTGTTTAGTCATGTTATTTATTTATGTATGCCCTTTATTTTTATATCTAATAAAATATTCCAACATCTTGACAAGTTGTCATTTGTGTTACCTGTTAGGCCTACTGTTACAGGCAAAATAGACGTGGCTGTAGAGACGCTTGTTGTCAATGCCATGGGAAAAGGTGTAGCCTAGCTATTGTGCAATAATAAGAGTCAGACAGAAGCCTAGGTTGTTGTAGGCCACACACACGTCACACATCCCGCCTACTTCACTAAAAATTAATTTGTCCAGTTAGCCACTTACATCTGTGATTAAGGAGTGTAGTCCCAGGTCTGTAATTGGGATGTGGTGTTATTGATCTCATGCTGCGGGTGGCCGAGGAGTGACCGACAGTTTTTGAAGAGTCGCGGCTAGTGGAGCCTAGAATAACCTCTGAACTGACTGCACCAGTTGTGTCCTACAGGAGAGAAGCGTGGGTTATGTTAAGCTATGTGTGCAGAGATCACAGAACTAGAACTATCCAGCGACTGTTCGTCGTGAGATTTAGTTAATAATTCTATGTACTCTCAGTGTGAAGAATAGATCTCTTCACTGCACACTGTCGTGCCTTTTCGGATATCCCTTTTTAATACCAAGACGTGAATAGGCATAGTCTTGCTAGAAGTGTGAGTGGCGCCTCTGTGTCATACCTCGACAGTCGTTAGCGGGGCAGTGTTTGCAAACCGGCCAAAGTGGTTTTGCCTTGGCTTGTCATTGGAGAATATCGTGCCTCGGAAGCCCGTGAAAAAAAATGAATTCGGTCACAGGCCGACTGCAGCTCACGGTGGCCCGTGCATGGAGAATACAGACAACCAGGAACTCGCGTAGGCTCCCTGCCTTCTCACTACACTGTCTCGGCGCCTTGAACACAGACACTTCGCCTGTCAAAACAAGCGCTAGGCTTTATTGTTGTCGGATGGAGCACGGGAAGGGAGTACTATTTAGGCAGGTGAGTTATCCTGACACGTTCAAGTGAAGTCCCTTGACTTGAATCGGAAGTTTGGCGATAGGCTACGTCTCGGTATAAGTATCCGTGGCTAACGCTTTTGTGCAAAACTTCATGCTATCAGTTAAAATTTAGCTAATAGTCTAGAGCCTAATCATTGTTAGCACTAGGCCTAATAATCGTTGTGCCAAGCTTGTGCCCCACTGAACTAGTGTTATGTTTGACAACATGTCAAACATTTCCGTTTTCGGGAACATCTGACAAGTTAATTAGGCTACGTTGTGGTCTACGAGTGGTCAACAATGGTTACTGTAACATTACCTTCGTGCCAAAATTCCAACCGTTGTCTAACTAACTGCTGCTGCTGCACATCAGGAATTCCAGTGTGCAAAACAAAACAAATCTCTCATGAGAATGTGAGCTTCCGAGGAAAGCGATTTGGTTTGGGCAAGGGGAAGATGGCTTTACTGTTGTTATCACCACCACTTGTAGGTCCAGTGCTGTGCTTTATGATAGTTAATTCATATGTTATTCCCATCCATCTGTTTTTGAAGTTGTTTGAGTCATCCAGTAGTACCTACACGTACCTGCTGGCGGATCCCGACTCAAAAGACGCTGTCCTAATTGACCCAGTGCTGGAAACAGTGGACAGAGACATCAAACTCATCGACGAATTGGGCCTTAAACTAACAGTAGCAGGTAAATGCTTTCTAAGTTGAATGCAAGAATGCTATCGCTGACTTGACAGTATGATCAACATCAATTCCCTTGCATTGGTTAACTACTGCAAGTCACGTAGCCATATCTAGATTGTTATGGGAAACAAGTCAGGAGTGTAAGGGCGTGTCTGTGAGTCTGATGCTTATCTTTCCCCTGCCTTGCACAGTGAACACGCACTGTCATGCAGATCACATCACCGGCACAGGACTCCTGAAGAAGAAAGTTTTTGGTCTGAAGAGTGCCATCTCCAAATTTAGCGGTGCCACTGCTGACATCCTGTTGTCCGAGGGAGACAACATCACATTTGGGAAACATGTAAGAACTCGTGTTATTCTTAGGGGTTTGGGCCAGGTACAGTATATAGCATTACCGATGAGCCATGTGGCACACTGAGGTATGCATTCACACACACACACACACACACACACACACACACACACACACACACACACACACACACACACACACACACACACCGACACACATACATCAAGCACTGGTCAGGGGACCAGGTTGCCATGTCTAATTGCACTTGTCTGGATTGTGAGCAATCATGCACTTGTGTTGGGTAGGGTACACACCACAGTGTGTAATGGACCAGGTATGTAATGGACACATCATCTCATCCCTCCTCCAGTGCTTTCTCCGGTCAGACTCAACATTGTTGACATCTTCCAGTACGAGAAAGTACGTTTTTGCAGATTGTGTAAGCCTCTTAAGAACAGGTGCATTGCCAACAAAAAATAAACAATTGCATGTTTTTTACTTTGCATTTTTGCAAGTCATGTCACTATTCTTTCAACTGAAACTAGTTGCAGTATTGCGTGACACTTAACAATTGAGGTCATCATTAAGATAATAGCAAAGTAACACTGCCCCTTTTAGTTTTGAAACCTCTTAATCTAAGGGGTCAGACGGTGACGTTGTCGTTTGTTTAAGGTGTGAAATAAGGTGAAGGGTCACTTAACTTGAACGCTGTATGTAAATGGAAAACTACCCACACACATACACTCTACACACTCACTACGACTAGGGGTTATCGCAACTGATGGCTTTCTGACAAAACCTTTCAAAGTTCATCCTAAGTAGAGTGGTAAACATGAGAAAAAATAAACTGCCTGACGTGAATATTTAATTAAAGCAGATAACCATAAAGGGAGTAGCCCTTCCTTTTTATTCTAAGTCCACCCACGGTTGGTCAATAAACCACATACTTGCAATATTTAAGATAAGGCCAGATGAAACCTTAATGTCTTTAATGTGTTTAAAGGTGCACTGTGCAGGAAATGGTCAAAAAAAGTACTGCAACTATTGCGGTCATTGAAACTGGGTTGCCTATTGCCCAATTTGATCTTTTCATGAAAGTTTACTGAGTAATAAGCTAATATTTTCTAGTATGGCCCAAGTACAGTCATTTTTGCAGCTAAGAATGTCTATTTCTGGAAATTCAAAATGGTGGACCATGGAGAAGATCCCCTTTTACATGTATGAAAAGGGATTTTCCCAGTCATAATGAATACTTTTTTTGATGGTGGTGGTAAGTATTTATGAAAAAAGGTAGCATTAGTGAATGGGTGGCATGAATTCTGGAAATAAACAACTAAAAATCTTACACAGTGCACCTTTAATGTTTCCAATGGCATTTATCTTGCATTTCAGTCCTTCATAAACTGCAAAACGGCGCATAAAACACAGTCCATTCATTGTTTCTACTTTTCCACTCGTGTGTGTATCGCCACATACTGCAGTATTCTTCTCACACTCCCTCTGTGCACTCTTTCCCTGTGCAGTGTCTGACGGTGAGAGAGACTCCTGGACACACAGATGGCTGTGTGACACTGGTGACGGAGGACCAGAGCATGGCCTTCACAGGGGACACGCTGCTCATCAGAGGCTGTGGAAGGACAGACTTCCAGCAAGGTGCCATTACATATACTAAGCCTACTCCCAAAACTCCCAAACTTTCAGTATTGTGGGCGGGGTTCCACGATTGACATGAAAACATTTGCACCTTGCGGTAAATACTCAAGAAACACCTCTTCCACTGAACTAGAACTTGGAAATGTGTGACATTTTTATTTTGAGGTTTTTGTTAAACAATACAAGTATACTTCAACGTTTGTTTTTGTAGTACCTCTTTATACCACTAGGGATCAGTGGCGTTCTTGTATAGTTGAATGCTTCTAACTTCAGATCCTTATATATTTTTTCCCAAGGGTGTGCAAAGAGGCTGTATGCGTCTGTCCATGGGAAGATTTTCACACTACCCGATCACTGTCTCATCTATCCTGCACATGATTACAAAGGTGAGCTGAAATGCTAAACAAGCATTTACTTTCAGAAGTTTTCCTTCAACATGCTACAATATGTGTTCACAAAGAAAGAAACCATTTTAATCAACTCTATTTAAATCTATCCTTGTTATAGTCACTCCCAAAAACTATCTGCATACTAAGTGATTCAAAGATACTAATTAAGTCATAGCATTACTTCAGAATGAATGCTTTGTAAGCGACCAATGACAGTGTGAGTTTACTACCTCAGTGCTTACTCGTCTGTATCGGGCTTTCTGATAGGTCAAACTGTGTCAACGGTGGAGGAGGAGAAGAAGTACAACCCACGCCTGACCAAAACCTTGGAGGAGTTTGTGGACATTATGAACAACCTCAACTTACCCAAGCCCAAAAAAATAGGTAGCTGCTCAAACTAGACTGTGTGTGCTGTACAACATAGAAGTTCTCACTTTTACAGTAACAGATTCCCTTCTAACATGTTTTAATTCAATTCAATTGTGTTTATTTGCCAGACACATGCCAACATTCATACAAGACAGACAAATTGGGTCTATAGTCTGTATTGTATTCTGTATAACTATTTTCTGGATACTCCTCTTTTTGACTATTTCTGTCTGGAGCTAGTACTCATAATACTTAAAAAATTCATGAAGGCCTTTAAAGTATTCAAAGGGTATGTTGAGTAGCTAAGTGATTCTTACTGTTTTCCTAAGCCCTATCATAATCAGAGAGAGTAGAGACTTAAAGGGACACTTTGTGAGATTTTTAGTTGTTTATTTCCAAAATCCATGCTGCCCATTCACTAATGTTACCTTTTTCATGAATACTTATCACCACCATCGAATTCTAAGTATTCATTTTGACTGAAAAAAATGCACTTTTCATACATGAAAAGGAGGATCTTCTCCATGGTCCGCCATTTTGAATTTCCAAAAATAACAATTTTTAGCTACAAAAATGACTCTACTTGTACCATACTAGAAAATATTTGTTTATTACTTAGTAAACTTTCATGTAAAGATCAAATTTGGCAATAGGCAGCCCAGTTTCAATGTGCAGCATAGTTGCAGTACCTTTTTTGACCATTTCCTGCACAGTGTCCCTTTAAAGAATC
Organism: Engraulis encrasicolus; assembly: GCF_034702125.1. Lineage (NCBI taxonomy): Eukaryota > Metazoa > Chordata > Actinopteri > Clupeiformes > Engraulidae > Engraulis > Engraulis encrasicolus. The sequence goes on from NC_085861.1 coordinate 38,240,825, forward strand.
TCTGTTATAACTGCACGTAATACAATGCAATAATAATAATACAATTTCTTTGACTAAAAAGCTTTAACTTCCCTGTGGTTTCAGTTACTCTATGTATGTGTTAATACTTATGGATAGTAGTTTAATGAAGGCATTATAAAGCCTTATGAATGTGTTCATAGAATATGACCCATGCCCAATGCCACTTGTCACTCTTACTTAATATGGTCTTGATCTGTGTCTCTTTCTCCCCTCCAGATATCTCAGTGCCTGCGAACCTGGTTTGTGGTCTCCATGACATATGAGTTCACACTCACAGGATAAAAGGGGCCATGCCAACTACTGTCTGGAAAGAAGGGCATTTTTGTTTTTACTATAAGCAATCTATGAAACATAACACATTGTTATTCAACCTGAATATCATATGCACATATGCTGTACAAATCTGTTTAAAAAAACAAAACTATTTTTTCACTTGCATATTGATTTACAAATTTACAAATGTATTCTAAGATATTTAATATAATGTATGTCAGACATACAAGTTTACGTAAATTCATACCCAGAGAGCAGATCAATACTTTGTTAGAAAAAGTAGTAAATGATTAAAGCTTTTTGCTGTTTAAGTAATTGTACAGTGTGTTCAAAGTATTCTTTTTTGATTAGATGTTTTCTGTATTGTTTTCATAACTTAACAGGCCATCATCCCTACCTGTAGCCATTTTGCATATTCTGCTGTGGAAAAGACTGGTCATTTGCATGTAAAATTCACCACCATTCAGCCTCTGCCAGGTTGTGTGCTTGTGCGTGTGCTTGTGCGTGTGTTTGTGCGCGTACTGAGCACTCCCCTATCTTTTTCCATGGTCATGAATGTGGATTTGCACCGTGGATTAGGGGGAGAGAGCTACATAACACTGAACAGTATATTAGTGTTTCTCAACAAGGGGTCTACAGCCTCCCAGGGGACGATTGAGAGCCCTAGGGGGGCGTTGAGAGGGAGACAGCTCAGAGGGCCAGCACTTACTTGCAAATGGGGGCATTGTTCCATTTTTTTTTTAATACTAAAGGGGGCTTTGTCAGGCATATGATGATATCAAGGGGGTGTTGGCAGGCCTATGATGAGCTCAAGGGGAAGTTTGCCCCCAAAACAGTTGAGAACCACTGCAGTATATCGATGCTGCATGTGGTGTGATGAAAAATATTCAGATATTCTATTATATTATATTTTATATTATATGATTATATTAGTTACATATAAAATCACAATTAGTTACATACATCAGAAGCTGATTGAACTGTAAACAGGGCAGACAGGAGACGTCATCATCGCAAAATCATCGCAATTCATATCTTACTTGACAGATATTTTCGGATAGAATCACATGGGTTGTCAAATGCATTACTTCATGTTATACCAGTCTTTCTGTAAGTCTTGTCAAAGAGAAACAAGTGTAACCAATCTTGACCTTGACCTTGTGGGAATAACCTTGCACAGGAACCTGTCAAGCAAACAAAGCAAAGCAAACAAAAACATTGAGCTTTGTGTGCTCTCACGCCCATCTTGTCTGTCACTAGTAGATGAATGAGACCGGCTTTTGCAGTTGACAGACTGGCAGACAAGTAGGCTCTGTTCTGACTGCATCCATCAGAGTATCGGGGGAGGTGTGTGTGTGTGCATGCATACAGTATTTATCTTTGGCGTGTGTGTGTGTGGGTTGAGGATGGAATGGGGTTGATGAGGGCAGCCATTGACCTTTGAACTCATTCAGCATCATGACTGTTTCAATTTCAGTTGTGATCTGGTGAGTGATCACTGTGAATATGTCAGACTATCTCTTTTTTATGTCATTATCAGTAATGTAAGCTCAGTGTTTTGTGCCCTTCACAGAAGTACACACACAGTCAGCTCCTGGTATATGAAGAGGTCTGCTTTAACCAGTATGACAAGGTGTGTGTGTGTGTGTGTGTGTGTGTGTGGATGTGCGTGTGTGTGTGTGTGTGTCTGTAAGGGAGGAGGATGAAATCAGACCACTTTCTTAGGCGGGCGATAAATCAAACGGCTCGGCCACCCACTCAACGCACAGCACTTGGCAAATATCAAATACACCTGATACGATCTCAAACGGCCGCACCGCCAAACAAGGCCAACCAGACTTCCCTGTAAGAGGAGGAAGAAATGCGCCACATAATCAATTGTTGGAACCTGGCAGGCACTCACACAAACACAAAATTTAGAACACGCACACACACACACACACACACACACACACACACACACACAAGGCTTTAAGTCCCAGCATACCTGCTGTCCTGCTGTTGCGTTGACACCTGAGATTGAATGAGGAAAGTAGCCGTGCTCTGGCAGCTCACCCCGTGGCCTGTCGGGCACGCCTGCCTGCCTGTTTTGTTTGGGTGTGAAAGGATTGTCAGTGTTTGTGTGTGGGTGGGTGTGCTCACTGCACACTGCAGTTGTCCTCTGCTCATGCATGCACAATATGTTTTTGTGTGAGGGTTGTTTTTCCTCTGTCCTTTATTGCTTCACTGCTGTATTGTGTGTGTGTGTGTGTGTGTGTGTGTGTGTGTGTGTGTGTGTGTGTGTGTGTGTGTGTGTGTGTGTGTGTGTGTGTGTGTGTGTGTGTGTGTGTGTGTGTGTGTGCGTGTGTGTGTGCCAGAGAGAGAGAGAGAGAGAGAGTGTGTTTGTGTGTGCCAGAGAGAGAGAGAGAGAGAGAGAGAGTGTGTGTGTGTGTGTGTGTGTGCGCGTGTGTGTCCATGTCTTCCTCTTACTCAATGAGTTGTAGTTGCCAGCTGCTCCAATTTCCACCGTCTTTACCTACCACCCCATCTGTCCTCTCTTTCAGACGCCCGCCCCTCACTGTCTGGGGCAGCGCACGCCCCTCGTGTGCCACCCTGTCTGCCCCCCCTGCCTACCCATTCTCTCAATGGTTCCATTGCTGCTGCTGGCATTGAGGGTGGAGCGACTGAGGGCATAATCTATGTCTGCAGTGACAGCTCATTCACAAGCGGGTGCTAACACGGGCAAGCAGATAAAGAGCTCGTGATTGAGATGTTGTGGAAGGAGATGGAGAGAGATTCACCGACAGGGGGGCACTTCTTCCTCCTCTTCAAGTCTTTGGGTGGGATGAACCGGTTGTAGATTTATGATGTTCGAGAGAACAGAAGGCCCATATGGGTTGTTTAGTTCTAAGCTTGTTTTCCTTTTTCTCACAGTTGAGGCTGTATAGCCTGCCACCCAAAAGTTATCATGTAGAATTGAATGTATCATTCCAGCTGCCTAAGAGGAAATTCCTATGCAGACAGGTTCATCAACTGTCACATTTAGATAATGTGCTTATTATAACTGGTGTTGTTACGACAGTGGCGCACGTTATCTGTCAGTAGGGTGTTTCTGAAGAGCGTCGACCAACAATTCCCAACTGTAGGGTTTCACTATCAAGCGAACGTTGAAGTGTAATTGGAAAGTCAAAGCAAACTGGCAGAGACTGGAGACTGCGAGGCTGATAGGTGAGGACATGAATAGAAACCAACTCGCCTTGTTGAGTTCACACTCGCCACATCGTTTTCACACCACCTAGCCTTTCCCCTTTTCATTCTTGTTCCCCACGCCCCCCTGCCTGCTCGTTCACATGCGTTCCACCTGTTGACATCGACACATTCAACCGTGATCTGTCATATTCTCGGCAGAGCGATAGAACCGAGATGGTTCATTAGACCGCAGAGCGGAGAGACGGGGGTGTGAAGAGAGTTGACGGGACCAGGAAAAGTCCCCGAGCTTCACTTCTAGTCTCATTCTTTCCCGGGAAGCGAAAGCAAGTGGAGAGAGTTAGAGGAGTAGCCTACCGGCGACTTTTTTGTTATCCTGAATTACGCGTGACTTCAACGTAACCTGAGAGGATTTATTTGTGGAGATAAATCAACAGCTCGACTTCGCGAAACAATTGTTGAAGCCAAGGGAGCGGAAGTTTCGGTACAGGTATGAAAGGTACGTAGGTTAGCCTACAGATTGTGTACAGTTCCCTTTTCAATTGATTGCTTTCCATTTCATATCTTAATTGAGAACAGGCTAAACGCTTTGTTGTTAGGTTTGGTCTGTTATACAAGTATATAATGTCATCAGGACCATTGAACATTTCGATACTGGATCTGATAAATGGGTTGCTATCTTAAGATCCACGCGTAATGTATTTAAATAAACAAGGCTGTTTTCTCTCGCACGCTCTCTCGACGTGTTTGTGTGTTGTGGTGTGGTGATGTTTTGCAGTGGAGCGTAACCCTCATGCGTTTACGAGAGATGCCATGGAATGAAACAAGTTTGTAGCAACGCTAGTCAGCTGTTCGTGGAATTCTGGGTTGTTATTCACGGCAACAACTTTTTAACGCGCTCAGCTTATTGCCATTTAGCCGGTAGCAGCCTGTGCGTCTCCGATGAGGGTGAGGGAAAAAATCCCAGCCTATGGTCAGTCAGGAGCCTATATAATGAGGGAATACGGTTCATCATCATAGTAACCTAACCAGGTCCGCAAAACGCATAGCCTACAGGCCTACACAAGAGAGGAAAAAAGTCCCGGGATGTCATTGCGGTCGAGCCTAGGTCCCTCCATCAGCACAATTCCTCTGAGGACGACGCTCAGCCGCTCATGTGATCTAGCTGTTTATAAAGCGTCCATGCGCTTGGCCAACATGGATCTAGATAGGGACGCCAGAGTAGATAAGGTAGAGAATATCATGGGAAACAAGACTGTAGACAAGATACCATAGCACAGGGGTAGGGAGGACTGGCGAGCATGGTTGCTGGCGATACTTCTAAGCTAATTTTAATTTCCTGTACAATGTTGACATTACCACTGAACTCGACGCAAAAAAACTAAAACTTGTGAGCCAGCAATATTCAGTAACAGACCGAAATTACGCGCGCGCGCACACACACACACACACACACACACACACACACACACACACACACACACACACACACTCACACACTCTCTCTCTCACACACACACACACACACACACACACACACACACACACACAGGGGCACTAAGAGGGGGCGAGGTCAGGATGACTCTGGGGGATGTAGTGTATAGTTGTGGTGGGGCCAGAGACGGTCTAAATTAGAATAGAGAATCTTTGGTGGGCCCCCAAAACTATAGTCTTTCATGGGGTCACATTCACCTTGTTTAGCAGCGCCTCTCTCTCCACACACACACACACACACACGCACACACGCGCGCGCTGCCTGCACACACACACATGTTGTTTTGCTTGTTTTGCTATGTTCATCATCGTGGACTTTGGATGTGTGACCTACACTGTAAAAAATATAAATGAAGTCATCATGTTGCTTTGACTGAATTAAGTTGAGTCAACTTAAAGTTGTCTTAAAGAGTCCATTTTAAATGAATTGGAATGATTATTTTTTTGAGTTTTTCACAGACTTTTGCACATTTGTCAAGTGCAAGTGGTAACTCGTATTACTTTATTGTTGTGGGTAATAAGTTAAATCACTATGACAACCATAGTTGTTCAGCAGCAAATCATCAAATCATTTTGTACAGTGTGTGTGTGAGTGTAACATTGATTTTATTTGTTCATTATCAGACAACTTGAAAAAACTCCGGCCCACTGACCATTTCGCTGTTTTGCTTTAATGAACGACGTTTTGGTAGTAGGAGCTAGTACAGTGTTAGTACCGAAACGTCATTCATTACAGCAAAACAGCGAAATGGTCAGTGGGCCGGAGTTTTTTCAAGTTGTCTGCTGATTGACCCATGGGCCACCTCTGACGCACCTGCCAGCTGAGGTGTTCGAAAAAAAAATCCAAGTGTAATTTGTTCATTATCACAATTAGTGTTGCCTGTACACAAACACGACCAGTGTCACCATCTTTTCCCTGCATTCTTCTTGGCTTAAAAAATATTTGTGTGCTCTGCACCCACCATCGTGGACTGTGTTCTGTAAGTTACCTAATTAGGGACAAATTTCTTGTTTGTAGCTCGCTATGAATGACATGATAAGCTGCCAACGACTCAGGGTATCATATTGTTACTTCTCTGCCTTGGCAAGTTCGAAGAAGGGACGGTCATTTTACTGACTAGACTCCATTTAGTCACTAGATGTGCCCCCTGTTACATGTTTAATGGCAATGGCCAATTAATTGTATTAATACTCAAGGTAGTAGATAGTACTATGGTTATTACATTTTTTCAAGGCTATGTAAACAACCCCCAGTGTGTGAGTGCACCTTGGCCCACTGTATGTTCTTGCTTTGTGACTCGTTGTGTGTGTGTGTGTGTGTGTGTGTGTGTGTGTGTGTGTGTGTGTGTGTGTGTGTGTGTGTGTGTGTGTGTGTGTGTGTGTGTGTGTGCGTGCGTGCGTGAACATATACCATTCATTTCTGGAGCACGTTGGACCTTTAACCCAGTGACAGGAGGCTGTGGATAGGGATCTGGGTCATGCATCCAGCTACTGTACAGTTGCTTCCTGGCTGGCTCTCTCCCGCACATGCCACGCTCTCCAGGTCTGACAACAGGGTTGCCAGATTAGCACGTTTCGCATCCAATTTGGCTGTCTAGAACAGTGGTTCTCAACCTTTTTCTTCAGGGACCTATGTTTTTACGATCGTCAGCTTTGGTGACCCAACCGCGCAAGCGCAGGAGGGAGTCACATGATGCCCTCTGTTTCCTGCGAAAACTCATTTTAGTTATTTTATTCCTAAATTCGTCTTTGGTCAAATATTGAATAAATGTTTGATGTAGCACTTACATTTTGTTGCTTCTATGCATATTGCATATATTAGTTAAATGCTTTGTCATTTAATCAACATAGGCTATATATGGTATTTAAAATTAAACCCCTTAAAATCAAGGGGCGACCCATAGGTTGGCTCCCGACCCATAGGTTGGGAACCACTGGTCTAGCAGACCATCTGTGGGGGTTTTGTGTAGATTTTCGCGCATAGATATAAATACAATTCAGTTCAAAGTTGGTTGTGGGGGTGGGGGTATTTTATTGGGCTGGAAATGATCAGTTACATCTGGCAACCCTGCTCTGACAAATAGCACACAGAGCACAGTGTAGAGCCCGGGCAGGCCAGCCATCACCTGTTCCCTCTCCTCAGCCCTCCCGCCTGCCTGTCTGTGCTGACTCTGACAGGCCCCCCCAGTGTTCCTGCACAGACACAGCACATTGGTAAGGTCACAGGGTCACGGGGTCACAGGCACAGTCATGAGCATGGACCAATAATGTACATATTGTTTTCAAGCTGACCAGAACGGTGCCGGTGCTCGTTCCCGGACCAGTCACATTTGGAACTAAAGTGCTTACCTGCGGGCCACCCATGTTCATATGGGGCTTTGAACTGTTCCGCATGTGACGATGTGTTACCTGGATGACATCCATGTTGTTGTTACGCTTTGCAGGAAAAAAAATATTTTTTTCAGTTTGCATCACAAACTAACTTTTTTTTCAGAATGTTTAGGACTACGGTATTAACACGCCAGCAGTTCGAGATTAGTTGCAGGAACAGCTAACAGCACAGTTCTCTGTCTGACTGAATGTGCCTACAGACATGTGGACGAACACACACACACACACACACACACACACACACACACACACACACACTAGGTCGGTCTCTCTCTCTCTCTCATGAGCACACACACACACCACCCTCTCCCTTTCTGTCCACTCTTTGGCATGTAGTCAATCTGACCACTCCAACTTGCTTACTCTTCCTCCCCCACTGAGGTCATTGTGACCCAGGGTCAAGCCAGAGCAGGATCAGGTCACACTGTGAGAAACATATTACACGCCTCATTAGACAACTTGCAGGTACAATAATACCCACTATTGTAGCCCTATTTTACTCTATATAAACCCAAGCTAAATAAATCATTTTGTCTTTGGTTGTACAGGTTACAGGGTCAAAAATGTCTGTAAGTCGAAGGTTGACTTGCTAAGAATGCCAGAAGTTGAAGGTTGAAGAAGCTAGCCTACGCCGTGACCCACGCTCAACCCAGACCAGGAGGTCACACTGAGCAGAGAACCTATTACCGGCACACGCTATCCTGCAACATTATTATTAAGCTTGCAGCTATACTATACAGAATCATTAAATCCATTTTATATATTTAACTCCAATCTAAACAGTTTTTTCTTTGGCTCCTGTACAGGCTAGAGGGTCATAAATCATTTTCCTCCCGTCCCAAGTGGAAGGTTGAAAAAGCTACGCTACGTAGTTTTGCGTCTACACTCTGTCACCCCTTTACTGTGTTGCAGTGTGCACGGTTTAGGTGGTATGAGAAGGTTTTGATGGTGGTAGGAAGACGCTAAATACTGTGAGGCGGTATGAGAAGGATTCAGAGTATGAAACAATGAAACTGGTTTGCACTTTACAAAAGACCATAGGGCAGCCTGCAAGGTCTGTGAGTGTAGTAGGAATGGGAAAACGTGACAGCCCAAGCTCATCTATCTTTAAGCATATGCACGTGTTATTAATAGAACATATGAACATGCTTGTTTTCTGGAGTGTTTTACTAGCCTGCATGAAATGTATAGTCTAGGCTCACACCATAGTCAAAGCTGCAGAAGCAATAATTGTCACTCAGCGTGCCTTGTCATTGTGCTAAGCACATGCCAATGAGTCAATACTAAGATTCAAAACTAGAGCCAGCCCAGATTCATGGCCCCGCTACAATTATCCCCTTTGGTGCGACGCTAGACCAACCTACTGGGCAAAAATCACATTCTGTCAGTCTACTTTACTAGGCTAGCATGTTGCTGCTTTAGTCTTTCATAGCAAGCAGTTAGCATGAGGTGCTAACAATTGGCCCGAAACGACACCAGGTCCAGTATTGGTATCATATAATGCATCATAATTATAGTCTGTAGACGTTGTTGGATGGGTTTCAGGTATTAAAAGGGCTGTGTTGCAAGTGCCCGAGACAGAGCACGTCTTTGTCTTGCGTTATAGACTAAACCTGTTTGTGATGGGACACAGTGGTGTTTAGAGAGCCAGCACGTATGCTGCCTGGTATGTTTCCATCAGTATGTATTTGCTGTGTGTGTGTGTGTGTGTGTGTGTGTGTGTGTGTGGGTGTGGGTGTGGGAGGGAGGGGGGGGGGGGGTATATGTTATGTGTGGTGGGCAGAGTTATCAAATAGGAGACGTACTGACAGTATGTCTCAGACATGCATGGGAGAATCACCAGTGCTGATAGCTGTGTTTAATACATGGTCTGCATTCCTGACTCCCGTCCCGTGCCTTGTTGCAAGAATGTGGTGTAATACTCGACATCCTGTACCATTAGTGTGTGGACTGCTTAAAATATGCCACGCTTTAAAACTTGGCAATCTACACTGATACCAATGGCATTCCTGAATGAAGGGGAAAACATGGAGTGGATGCTTGACATGTTTCTAGTGATTAAAAGTCTTTTTTTTTCATTACATTTAATTGACACTTTTAGCCAAAGCGACTTACAAACAGCTCACATTTTGTGGGGATACAGTGAGTATTAGAGTCTCCATGACCTTGGTGCATGAATGTAATAAAGAGATTATGTATACTGACATGTTTTACAGATTGATTCCTTGAAGAATTTGCACTTCACCTTGGTCATGAATAGTCTTAGTGAAAAGCAGCACTACATAGAATCTTTTAACATTCAGCAGATAAGAGTGCACAAATGAAGCTAGTGAAGCAAGCATGGATGTATTACAGTGATAAAAATTGGGATGTGGAGTGTGTTGTATATTATACAGTATATGTGTGTATGCATTAGGATGCATCAGATGCCCCCTATGAAAAGATATTTCCTTGGCCCTACAGTAAAAATGTTCTACACCCAGTAAAAACACAACACACTGTGTAAAATATTTTGAAATTTGGATGAAGTCTACCGGGGCCACCAGCCCCATGAAAATAGAAAATAATGGTGATAGTCAGAATCTTGGAATAGAAATGGACATTTTGCTGCATAAAGCTACCCAATAAAAAACATATTGTCTCAGCTCTGTGATAAAAATGTTCTATGCACAGTAAAATCACTCTGTGTAAAATATGTTGAAATTTAGATGAATTCTACCGGGTCCACCAGGCCCATGAAAATACAAAATAATGGTGATAGTGATGGGCAACCTGGATTCCAAAGCTGAAGTCCAGTGCCACATATTCCAAATTACATACCTAGTTTTACCTTTCCAGTTAGGGCAATTGGACAGGTAAAACCAGGTAATTTGAAATCTGTGGCACTGGATTGTGGCTTTTGAATCTAGGTTTGCCATTGTCTTAAAACAGAGGTGGACAAACCGCGTGACACATTTGCCCCAGCCAATATAATGAACCAGCTGAGCCTAATTACCACTTAAGCCAGGTTGATGAGGTAATTAGTGAGATCACCTGTATTGGGAGCACAAACAGAAGGAATATCTAAGCAGGTTGTGTATTCAGTTGATCCACTTACACAGACTTCAGTCTCAGGACAGACTGATGGTCAAACTGCTATATTTAGGCAAATTTGCTCTTTTGCAACACAATATCAATTCCTTGCTGCCTTGGACCACTGCTAGTATCAAGCAAGAGATTGCAAAGCTGCATGACTGTTATATTTGTGTGTTTCACCTGTGGGCCTACAATTCATGGAGGAACATCTGTACCAAAGCTGTGAATGTTCCTTGGAATGCCTAGGCTACAAAGCAGTCAATACAACTGTATTGAAGAGTGCCATTACTTCTTTATCCCATCGCCTGTGGTAGTATTTCACTTTACTCCATCAGATGAGTACCTTAACTTACCTGAACTACTCTGGACCTGGTGATACCCATGACATACCTAGAAGCCACTTAAGTACAGGTTTTGGGAAGCCACTCTTTCCAACATCACATACAGTTTTATTGTATGTACTCTATTGAACTACTGCAGGGATTTCTTAAAAAAAAAAAACACACAAGTCATTCCAAGGAGCATTCACAGCTTTAGTACAGATGCTCCACCAGGTATTAACAGCTACCTGTACAATCCTGTAGGCCCACAGGTGAAGCACACAAAAGTCATACAACTTCGCAATCTCTTGCTTGATAGCTGGTTCATTATATTGGCTATATTTGGTATATGTGGCACTGGACTTTGGAATCCAGGTTGCCCATCACTATCACCATTGTTTTGTATTTTCATGGGCCTGGTGGACCCAGTAGAATTAATCTAAATTTCAACACATTTTCCACAGAGTGATTTTACTGTGCATAGAACATTTTTTTTATCACACAGCTGAGGCAATATATTTTTATTGGGTAGCTTTATGCACCAAAATGTCCATTTCTATTCAGGGCTGGACTGGGCGATAAATAGGGCCCGGGCACTTTTGGATTTAAGGAGATTATTAGTGCCGGAGAACTGACTCACCGGTGGGCCCCGCACCCTCATGGGCCCCTATTTTCAGTAATGTAAAAAAAAAAAAATGGGGGCCCACGAGGGTGTGGGGCTCACCGGGAAATGCCCGCCATGCCAGATGGCCAGTCCAGCCCTGTTTCTATCCAAGATTTTGACTGTCACCATTATTTTCTATTTTTATGGGGCTGGTGGCCCCAGTAGACTTCATCCAAATTTCAAAATATCTTACACAGAGTGATTTTACTGTGCATAGAACATTTTTATCACAGAGCTGAGACAATATGTTTTTTTATTGGGTAGCTTTATGCAGCAAAATGTCCATTTCTATTCCAAGATTCTGACTATCACCATTATTTTCTATTTTCATGGGGCTGGTGGCCCCGGTAGACTTCATCCAAATTTCAAAATATTTTACACTGTGTGTTTTTACTGGGTGTAGAACATTTTTACTATAGGGCCAAGGCGATATCTTTTCATAGGGGGCAACTGATGCACCCTAGTATGCATATACATATTTGGGCAGAAATATGATCTGTGTGGCTGCCAATGTGTGTGTTTTAGACTGATTACATCTCAAATTTGATCTTTACATGAAAGTTTACTGAGTAATAAACAAACATTTTCTAGTATGGTCCAAGTGCAGTCATTTTTGTAGCTAAAATGGCTATTTTTGGTCATTCAAAATGGCGGACCATGGAGAAGATCCCCCTTTTCATGTATGAAAAGTGCAATTTTTCCAGTCATAATGAATGCTTAGAATTTGATGCTAGTGGTAAGTATTCATGAAAAAGGTAACATTAGTGAAAGGGCAGCATGAATTCTGGAAATAAACAACTAGAAATCTCACACAGTGTCCCTTTAAGATAGAAATCTAAATGACAAAAAAACAAAAACAAACATTCAGCAAATATATATGATATTGTAAGAAATTTTAGGACATAATTCGATGTTGTTGGCCTAAATAGATCAAGTTTCAGATGAAGTTTTATGACCCTACCTTACCCTGTTTGCTTTGCATCGACCCGCCATAAAGCATTGTGAAGGTACAATCAGTGGCATGTTTATTTATTTACGGCTTGGCCGGCTGTATCTATTTCAGCTGCCACCGGACACCATGCATCTTTATTTTTAAAGCCTGTTTTCCCAGATGCCACCACATATGCCATTGATAAGTTGCATGTAATTGTTATGGGGCGTGTTTGTTACTGGGTGGGCGGGAGGGTGTTTGGTTTTGAGCGGAGGCAGAGAGAGTAGAGAGAGA
>NC_085861.1:38258473-38260973 GCF_034702125.1 Engraulis encrasicolus
GTGCTCGAGGTGTTGTTCCCTACCCGTACTGCTTGTGGTCTTTGCATCAGGAAGTCCAGCAGCCAGTTGCAGAGGGAGGTGCTGAAACCTAGTTTGTCCAGTTTTCTGATGAGTTGTTGTGGTATTATGGTATTGAATGCTGAACTGAAGTCAATGAACAGCATTCTCACATATGAGTCTTTATTGTCCAAGTGGGTGAGGGCTGGATGGAGGGCAGAGCAAATTGCATCCTCCGTGGATCGCTTGGCTCGGTATGCGAACTGGTAGGGGTGTATCTGTGTCTGTGTCTGTATGTGCATGCATGTTTGCAAGTGTGTGGCATTTACAGCTGGGCCTCTCTGAGTACGTCTCCATGGATACATGACTCTGGCCTTTGACACCTAGAAACCACTTCCTCTCTCCTTCTATCTCTGACCACTTTTAAAATTCATTTCTGGACTCGCCCCCCCCCCTCTCTTTCTCTGCCTCTTTCCATCCCTCCATCTGCCTTTCTACCCCTCTCTTTATCTCCCTCTTCCTCTGCCTCCTATCTCCCTCTTTCCATGCTGTCTGTCTGTCTGTCTGTCTGTCTGTCTGTTTCTCTGTTTGTCTTTCTCTCTCTCTTTCTTTTCCTCTTTCTCTGCCTCCATCTCTTAGCCTCTTTCCATTACATGTCATCTCTCTCTCTTTCTTTCTCTCTCTTTCTCTCTCTTTGTCTCTCTTTCGCTCTCTCTCCTTCTCTCTCTCTCTCTCTCTCTCTCTCTCTCTCTCTCTCTCTCTCTCTCTCTCTCTCTCTCTCTCTCTCTCTCTCTCTCTCTCTCTCTCTCTCTCTCTCTCTGACTCCACATTCTCCCACTCGCGCATGCCTTCTCAGTCCTCCAGTCTGGCATCCCCTGTGTGTGTGTGTGATTCTGTGTGTCAGTGTGCCAGCCTGTGTTTGGAGGGCCTCAAATCAGCTATATATATTATCCCCCCTGGCTCACGTTCCCAAGCCTAATCTCCTAATAAGGCCAGCAGGCCGGCCGCAGCACAAGAGGGGTCAGAGAATGCCTCTGTGTGTGTGTGTGTGTGTGTGTGTGTGTGTGTGTGTGTGTGTGTGTGTGTGTGTGTGTGTGTGTGTGTGTGTGTGTGTGTGTGTGTGTGTGTGTGTGTGTGTGTGTGTGTGTGTGTGTGTGTGTGTGTGTGTGTGTGTCCAACTAAGACAGGGCAGTGAGAGTAGAAAGCAAGTGCAAGACAGAGAGGGTGGGAAAGGTTTTCCACATTGAGGGCCAGGAGTACATTCCCACACTCATTATTTTGCTCGTGCAACGAGAGAGTGAGAGAGAGAGAGAGAGAGAGAGAGAGAGAGAGAGAGAGAGAGAGAGAGAGAGAGAGAGAGAGAGAGCGAGAGAGAGAGCACGAGTGCCGGTGAAGGGCCCTCAGAAGTTCTCAGCAACACCCTACTCAATGCAAAGAAGCTGTACATCAAACAGAAGTACCCCTGAATGCACCTTGTTGTGTGTTTTCGTGGCCGTTTGAAGTCTGAAGGGCATGAATGACAGTATTATGAACGCTTTTAAAACCACAGCACACAGTTACCCACAATCAGCTGAAAATAGGGACTGTACGGCAGAACCATGTTACCCTTCCAATTCAGTCCTTTAAATCCTTGTGATAAAAAAAAAACTTGTTTTGAAGTGCAACCCCCACCACTTTCTCTTTCAGTTCTCCTTCCACGTATTTTTCAAACCACCGTTTTCCCCCCTCCGTCAAGCGTATCGCTTTCAGGGAAATAGTTTCAGAGGGAGATTTTGTGTACCCTGCCCTGCTAACATGTTTAAGGTAGCGTATAGAGATGGTTAACTGTATAGGAGCCCTTTTCATGCTCAATGCATGCTAGTGAAACAGGCACACAGTCTAGTCACCTGATCTTGTGTTTGCACTCAACCATGAGGGGGATTAGATTACCTCAATATTCACTCAACACATCAAGGGCCACCCTTTAACGCTTTTCCCCCCCCCCCCTCTCTCTTCATCCCCATCTACACTCCCCCCCCCCCCCCCCCTCCCCTACACCTCTGCCTCTCTCCTCACTAGAGATGCCGAGACATGTGATGGACTCGCCAAAGAGCCAATGGGAGCCGGGCAGGAAGCCCCCGTGGGTGGCCCGATTGGTGGGTGGCAGGAGTCCCGCCTCCTCGGGGGCGGAGTCGGACACGGAGGGCAGCAGCACGGAGAGTGAGCGGGTGAGTTTACTGATGAAGATAAAGGTGGAGGAGGAGGAGGAGGAAGAGGAAGAGAGAGGCTGACTGGCTGCATCCTTTCACATGTTGCTTCATCACAGAGTTGTTTACTGAGAGACAGGAGGGAGGACGAGAGATACAGTAAGGTCAGGACAGATGGAGAGAGACGGCCGGTGCGAGCGGCTGCTGTTCAAACTCATCCGCTCCTTCTCTTTCTCTTTTTCGCCCTCTTTCTCGCCCGCTCAGTCCCGCTCGCGGCGCTCCGACTCGGGGTCCATGAGGGTTGCCACCTCTCCCTC
>NC_085861.1:38275973-38280973 GCF_034702125.1 Engraulis encrasicolus
TTCCTCACCTCCATGCCTGCTCCAGCCATCTCTCTCTCTCTCTCTCTCTCTCTCTCTCTCTCTCTCTCTCTCTCTCTCTCTCACACACAATCTTTCTCTCTTGCTCTCTCTCGCTCTCTCTCTTTTTCTCTCTCTCTCTGTCATTGTATGTTTCTTTCATGCTGTAAATATGTGTGTGCTTGTCTGTGGCCGTGTGTGTGTGTGTGTGTGTGTGTGTGTGTGTGTGTGTGTGTGTGTGTGTGTGTGTGTGTGTGTGTGTGTGTGTGTGTGTGTGTGTGTGTGTGTGTGTGTGTGTGTGTGTGTGTGTGTGTGTGTGTGCATGTGTATCTATGTGCTTTGGCAGACACATTTGCAATTAGGATCACAATGGTGGAATAATTCAACAGTGCAGGCAACCAGTCTTAAGTATTCAAGAGTATCTTGGTTATGAGAGTCAAAACTATTCGATTACATAATGCGGCCAAATGTAGCTGATGCAAAATGCTTCAAATACTCAAAATCACCAAAATAATCAATGTGTTTTTTATATATTTGTCGTATCTGTCCTGAATGACACATATCAGTTTCTAGCTGCCACTGCTTGAAAGCTATTGTTTCTTTGAGACAATTGCTGTTTGCCATCTGTACTTTATTGCGAAGCTGGGAAACAATTTGCACGGCATCCATTTTATCTCCCTGTAAAAGTAACTGGGGGAATCAAAATCACACAGTAAAGTCATTTACGATTGCGTAATTACTCCATTTACAACTGCCATGAAATTATTTACAGACTTTATTCAATCTTGATCTTTTTTGTTCTCACTTTTCTTATTTTTCTTTTTCCCAGGAGCGAGTTCAGCAACTGGAGAAGCAGTTGAAGGAGATGGAGAGAGAGAAGGATCGACAACTCAACGCCCTCAGGCAGGAGAGAAGAGAACTCCTCCACTCATCCTCCAGGGTGAGCAATGTCAGCAAAATACACTTCAATTTAATCTTTAATCTGGCAAAAGGAATGATAGCAAGGACTTTTTAGTCTTTTCTCCAGGTAAAAGCTATTCCTTTCAACCCATTAAGACAGCGTTATAAATTTGCTGTTACCAGAATGGCAATGATCAAGGCATAATGCATTATTAAAGGCCCTGTATTATATCGTACAGGTATAGTAGTGTAGTACCGTGGTAGTTAACTTTTCAATGACGATTACAGCGTTCCACTGGTGGAATAGTGTGCATTATGGGACCACGGCTTCATTGAGTGATAAACTGACTCCAAAGCATTCGCCTCCATGTCATTGTACCAGGAGCTTTAAATAACGCTACAATAACACGGAGGCGATTGATTTGGATTCAGTTTATCGTTCAGTGGAGTTACGCTTCAATGTCTCTCCCGTTCAGAAGATAGGGCAGTCAACAGTATGACAGGAGAAGAGTGGGATAGAGAGAGGTGGGGCAAGATTGGCGGGCCGGACTCGAACCTGGCTCCCCATGGGTATGGATGTCCATATGTGGGAGGGCTTAGCACGCTACGCAGCAACGCCCCCTACTTTGTCTTTGTGTTTGCATGGAGTATGAAATGTACTTGATAAATAAATCTGCCTTGCCTTGCCTCTGCTTTTCAACTTCCTTCGGAATATTTATTTATTTATTTGTAGTTTATTTGTCAGGGACAATGCAGTGCACATTATTACAAAAATGACATGGCAAGGCCATGACACAGCTTGCAGATGTGAGTACAAAAGGTTTATGGCTAGATAGCTTATTTGCAACTTCAGTCCCTGGTAAGGCTAGCTATTCTAATAAAATGTATAAGTCACCTAGACTATACAATTGTACAAAATATATAGTATACAGTACACAGTTATATGCTATCTTAAAAACACAATTCCTATAACATTAAACGCGTGCACAAAAAGAAAAAAGAAAAAAACAATATGATGAGTGTGACCTATATATGGGTCATTTCACGTGAAATCAGACACTTTGGGACCCGACCGATCCGGATTTCAATCATACTTGGTGTGCCTTTTTAGTAGCAAGGTAGCACCCCAGAACTGCATTGGTTTGAACCTGACACTAATATTAAGGGAGAAACAGACTAGGAAAGGTTCACATTTTAGGGTAGGACACTATACATTCAGCCTTGAATATATCAGTCAGTGTTAGTCACAAAAAGATGCCTCTGGCTCTTTTCTGGCTCTACATATTACACAATCAGCTTGGAATACAACAACTCTCAGAATATGAATTATGATAAATTGAAAAATTAAAAATTGAATATCTAAAAAACCTATATTTTAAAATGGCCAGTTCCTTGTCCAAACGTAGCCGGCAATGTCATTAGCAACACCTCAAATGCTGGTGTTCGGTTCTTTATTCATTTCAGAGAGAATTTGACTCACAAATATGGCATCATACAGACCACTTACTAATAATATGGTAATACCATAGTAGCATCACATGACAAAACAAAAACAAAACAAAAATGGTCAGTTTCCATGGTCCCAGATTTCAGAAACTAAGGCAGATGTCCATTTATACACACCAAATGATGATATGTGAATGTTTGAACATTCCTTTCTCTGTGTACCTGTGTCATCTTCCCTTTACCGTACTTTAAAGAGATAATCAATGGCTACACTCTCATTTTGTACTCTACCAGTGCATTTGAAGCAGCAGCTGTGTCTTTTGTAGATAATGTATAAGTACGTTTCCGTTGCAAATAGGTTCCACTACCAGAAGCACATCCCGATGATCCATGACAAGTTTATCTGGTCTGANGGGAAAAAGTGAAGGATGGAGATGGTCCATGAGGATGCAGGAAGTTCAGTTTTCACCCTCTCCAGTGCTCAGCATACATTCCTCAACACATGCTAGCCACCAGTTGCCATCATATACAGCTACAACATACCCTTTGATGCTTGAAAATGTAACGCATTCCTTTACTGAGCTCACTCTTTCAACTCCTTCTCTGAATGCGGAAAATGGCCTAATGTCAATTGACAATGGGCAGAAGCTGTGTAGTTTTTGAGTACCTGGAATAGTTCTTGCAGATTCAAACCTCTTCAACAGGTTCTCAGCTTCATGATGGTGCATCTCTCTCAAGAACATCCATTGCCAGTTTGCCACAACAGAGATGTACCATCATGAAGCTGAGAACCTGTTGAAAAGGTTGGAATCTGCAAGAACTATTCCAGGTACTCAAAAACTACACAGCTTCTGCCCATTGTCAATGGACACAGTGGAAGTTAGGCCATTTTCAGCATTCAGAGAAGGCAGAGTTGAAAGATTGAGCTCAGTAAAGGAATGTGTTACATTTTCAAGCATCAAAGGGTATGTTGTAGCTGTATATGATGGCAACTGGTGGCTAGCATGTGTTGAGGAATGTATGCCGAGCACTGGAGAGGTGAAACTGAACTTCCTGCATCCTCATGGACCATCTCCATCCTTCATTTTTCCCTTCAGACCAGATAGACTTGTCATGGATCATCAGGATGTGCTTCTGGTAGTGGAACCTGTAACTGCAACGGGACGTACTTATACATTATCTACAAAAGACACAGCTGCTGCTTCAAATGCACTGGTAGAGTACAAAATGAGAGTGTAGCCATTGATTATCTCTTTAAAATACGGTAAAGGGAAGATGACACAGGTACACAGAGAAGGAATGTTCAAACATTCACATATCATCATTTGGTGTGTATAAATGGACATCTGCCTTAGTTTCTGAAACCTGGGACCATGGAAACTGACCATTTTTGTTTTGTTTTTGTTTTGTCATGTGATGCTACTATGGTATTACCATATTATTAGTAAGTGGTCTGTATGATGCCATATTTGTGAGTCAAATTCTCTCTGAAATGAATAAAGAACCGAAACAACCAGCATTTGAGGTGTTGCTAATGACATTGCCGGCTACGTTTGGACAAGGAACTGGCCATTTTAAAATATAGGTTTTTTAGATATTCAATTTTTACTTTTTCAATTTATCATAATTCATATTCTGAGAGTTGTTGTATTCCAAGCTGATTGTGTAATATGTAGAGCCAGAAAAGAGCTTTCAAATAACACCACAGGCATCTTTTTGTGACTAACACTGACTGATATATTCAAGGCTGAATGTATAGTGTCCTACCCTCACATGTGAACCTTTCCAGTCTGTTTCTCCCTTAATATTAGTGACAGATTCAAACCAATGCAGTTCTGGGGTGCTACCTTGCTACTAAAAAGGCACACCAAGTATGATTGAAATCTGGGTCGGTCGGGTCCCAAAGTGTCTGATTTCACGTGAAATGACCCATATGCTGTGTGTGCATGTATGTGTGTTATCTAGTGTGTGTTGTGATGATTACATTTTTCATTTTCCTTCAGCCCATGTTTCAGTTGTCTGTTAAATGTTTTAAACTCAGTTTGTGTTTTTATTACAGTAGGTAAGTTGTTCAACATTTGAGTTCCAATAACTGAATAGTTATCTAAGATTGGCATTTGAGTTAAATATTACTGTTTTGTGGTTCTGATTTGACTCTGAATGACACAAAGTCTGGGGATTTGACTGAAATATTTGTTGCTGTCTGATTTGTGGACTTGGTTTGTGGTGTGATCTAGAGTCGTGTCGCAAATAAATGAGTGAGGCAGCTATCCAGCTGTGAAATGTCAGCAGTTGTACTGTTCTGAGACTTCCCCTTCTCATTCTCATGTTGGAAGGAGAGGGGGATAGAGAGAAAGAGGAGTGGAGAGAGGAGAGAAGGAGAGGAACGGAGAGGGGGAGAGGAAAGATGAGAGGAAAAGAGAGGGAGAGAAGAGAGAGAGAGAAAGAGGGTGAATAAGGAAAAGAGAGAGAGAGAGAGCACTTCAGTGGTGGGAGAGGAGAAGAAAGTGGACCACAGAGTTGAAGTGGGCATAGCTGGAGGAAAGGGGTGGGACTGAGGGAAACCCAGAATGAGGGAGGAGAGACGCAGAGCATGTGGTGGAGAGATAGAGTGAGAGAGAGAGAAGGAGATATAGTGAGGGCAAGAGAGAGTGAGC